>NC_083765.1:45648083-45948083 GCF_963514075.1 Conger conger | reverse complement strand
ACACACACACACACTCACACAGACAGACACACACACACACACACACAGCATGATGCCAGCCCAGAAGCATAAAACATATCATGGATTTATACAGCTAACACATCCATATGAAACAATAATGCATGTTGTAATAATCTGTAACAATAAATCCAAGATCAGTCAGTTTTTGATGATTCACGATGCTTCAGCTGGATCTTCATTGGGAGATGTGCTCATACAGATCGCCAGCCCAGTTCTCTTCTCTGAAAGACTGTCTAGGTGGTGATGACTAGAACAGTCCAGCCCAGTTCTCTTTTCTGAAAGACTGTCTAGGTGGTGATGACTAGAACAGTCCAGCCCAGTTATCTTCTCTGAAAGACTGTCTAGGTGGTGATGACTAGAACAGTCCAGCCCAGTTCTCTTTTCTGAAAGACTGTCTAGGTGGTGATGACTAGAACAGTCCAGCCCAGTTATCTTCTCTGAAAGACTGTCTAGGTGGTGATGACTAGAACAGTCCAGCCCAGCTTTCTTCTCTGAACGACTGTCTAGGTGGTGACAAGAACATAATTATATGGTTGCTGCCTTAGTGTGATAGATACATGGTAGCGATGTTGGCTCTAGTCTTTGTGTTACCCTCGACAGAGAGACCAAACGTTCTGCTTACAGTGTAATCACAATGGGGTTCCCACACACAAACATTAAATTAATGTCTGGGCTCACTTTAACAGGTCATTAAACAAGGAAATATATATATATATATATATATATATATATATATATATATATATATATATATATATAATTCATAAAGATGAAACTATTCAATTGTTTAAAAAGTGCTGATCACAGATGATGCTGTCTTTCCTTCCAACAGGAGTGACTACATGGATGATGAAAGCCTCCACCCTCACCTATAGCCTACAGCTGACCCGTCATGATAACTTTCACATTTGCACTCAAGCAAGATTGTACATAATGCATCCCACAAAAGACATGCTCACCCACATCATCCTCAATTCCTTCAGGCTTATCGAAAGCCCAGTGACCAACATTAATTCTGAGAGCAAGGTTACCAAGATAAACTTGAATTCCTGTGTTTTCATATAAGGCCACTCACTGGGCTGAATAGCCAAGTGAAATATTCTGTAGGTCACACGGCAATCTCAGCAGGGGATCTCAGCACACACTTTACCAGAAAAATATCTGGGTTAAAAGGGGATGTGCGGGATGTGCGGTTTACAATTAGGTGTAAGGAACCAAGCTAATTCCAGGTCCCTGAAGGACACAACCACATGGCAACCAGACACTGCAGCAATGGAGCAAACAGAATTACATATAGACTCAAATTGTCTCATACATATTGACTCATATTGTCTAAGAGTAAGGAAAGTCTGATAAAATTACAAGTTCAGTGGGGTGCAGTCACAAAACAGACTTGAGCATTAAAGTCCACAGTAGAGGCCAGGAAACAGCTTGCCAAAGTGTTACCTTTGCTTTGATTAGAGCTTTCACACTGAAATCCTGGTCTGCTGTGTCTGTGAGTTTTTCCCTATGGTCCAACACCTAAGTGCTTAATTTAAGTCATTGATTGTCTGCAGATGTTGTTTCCAATGTCTGAATGAAAGGAGATCACAAAACCTGCAGGCTGGAGACTGGAGTTTGAGAGGCTAGAATGTCACTGGACTGCCCTAAATTACATTTGGGCATTTAGCAGTCACTTTAATACAGAGTGACTCATATAGCGTGACTAAATGGTACTGTGATACTTAAAGGGCTGTTACCCACAGGAGAGGACACACCTCTGAGCAGGTGTGAGGTTCTCAGAGGCCTGGGGGACGCACCTGCAATGCGGCTGCCATCAGGCAACTGGTGTGTCCAAAGCAGCTAGCCAGCTCTGAGATGGACAACAGGCTTCCAGCTCACAGTGAAGCAGCCAGCTGTGCAGTGAGCCTGGTCTAATTGCACGACAGGTGACCGAATGCTCTGACCACTGAAATCGGCCTCTGTGTTCCGAAATCTGAACATCCGCCCCTAGCGATTAAATTAACAGTACGTTAACCAAAACTGAATCACTTCACCGCATCTGTACGAAACAATTAATAATGTTCATGTCACATTGTAACCCTAACCTTTTTTTTGCTGTTTGCCGACAGATTATGTTTATTATTTATTCTATTATTTAATATAATAATATCATATAATATCATATTTTCGGTCATATTTTGGATCTATGTATTCTATCTATGTATTCTCCTTGCAATTGCAGAATGTTGTCATGTGGTGGCGCTTATCCAGTATTCGGTATATATAAACCGATTTCCAGGGCATGAAAAATCAGGAGGGAATCAAAAGCACCCTCTGAAAGATGCATCAGAATCTGAAATCCTGCAGGGGCCCCCAAGATTGCTCCAATCACTGTGGTGTCAATAAGAGGGACAAGTTGTATCCATAGAAAAAATGCCTATTCAGAATAAGTCACCGCATGAGAAATAGAGGACAAGCACATAACTGACAGAATCATCGTCAAGTGTTCTCCAGTAAAAAAGTTAAAGTGGTTATACAACCTAGTGGCCTTCATAACATCACAATGGTTAGCTAAACTTGGCGGTTTTGCTGGTTTTACAAAGAAACTCAAGAAACACATTTGTGGTATGTTTTTTGTATGATGCCTCACATACAGTTGTGCAGTTCTTACAGCAAATATGATGAACTAATTTTACACTTCATTCTACATCTGAGAGTCTGCCTTTCTACAGTGGAGAAACTGCGTGTTAATATGGCGCCTAGGGTTTCCAGAAACCTGGACATTACGTAACCCTTTAACAGATTTGGCGCATTTTCTGCGGATTTAATTGCAGTACCACGTTGCCACTCCAGAAACAACACCGCCATCTAGTGAAAATAAAAATAACTGAAAGGCTGAGTAAAATGTAGGGTGGCGAAGAATGCATGTTCCTTTAAAAACAGGGCTGTCCAACCCTGCTGCTGTAGATCCACCATCCAAGGGTGAGTTTCCCGAAGTATGCTCATTTTTCGAGTGTGGTCTGACCGAAACATGTCGTTATTGAGTAGTACGTGAAATGTATTTAATTTTTTCCACGGCATCCTGGCACTAGATTCCAAGTGTGCCATGCCATGCTTTGTCGGCTATGGTAGAGGAGAAATAATTTAGCCTAGAAAATCTAAATTTAGACATTAGCAGTTTTGGGAACGTGATCTTATGTTCTACTACTTCTGTAAGTTTAATTTTTGTTGATTCGAAAGAAAATTCAAAGTGCCTTAAATTGGTGTATTGTCCAGTTTGTCATGTTGAAGGAAGTAGGCAGAAATGTATTATTATTATTAATTATATTTTGTATTCTGTATTGCAAACACTCGTGAAGACATAGGCATACAGTATACAGTATGTTCTCTGAAATGTCATCAAGTGTATGTGTGCGTGATTTACAGCAATGACGAAACTGAAATAGCCTATCCACCAAGCTTTTTGCACAAATCGGTATATGCATAAGAAACCAATGCTAAATGCAAGATGCGGGATTTCTGCAGAACAATTGCACTCCTGTCGTTGCTGCAATGTCTTGTTTATCCAGGTTACACTAGCCTGCTCACGGTGTGTGTCTCGTTTTGGCCATTTGGAAGAACAAAACGGAAAACGGGGAAGTGGCGAGGGCAACGAATGCATCTGCCGATGAACTGGGCTTTCTTGCCCCTAGAACTCGTTTGGATGTTTGTTTATTTATTTATTTATTCATTTATGTGTGTGTATGTATTGTTAAGATATTCATGAAGTCAGATTCTGGTGGGATGTATGAAACATCGCTTCAAAAGAATTCTCCAAATCAAATCCGAGGTAAGGGCAGTTAAAGCCCAGTTGATCAGTGAAATACTACTTGCAAGCGATTCATAGTCATGTTTACCAAATAAATTTAAAAAAGTTATTTTCTTCTCACTTGTCTCCCTCTTACGTAATTTCTTTTTTTTTTTAAAGTAATTACTATTCACCTGTTTCAAAGTGGTTCTGTAAAAAAGTACTACTGCTAGTTAATAACCTGTTATTACCTTATTATCTGAACCAAGCAGATAAAATAATTAGCGAAATATGGTAGTGTAGCGCACGGTCGAAGCAAATACCTGCAGACACTGCGCCCCGTAGTACCTGGAGTTGAGTAGCGCTGCTCTAGCCACTTGTGGCAAACAGCTGTAGTCCACTTCCAGTCCTTCCCCAATACCAAACAACTTATTTGTTAATATACAAATAAGCATAGATTCATGTTCTGAATAAATGCAAATAATGGAAGTAAGAAATATAAATACTAATACTTTATATCTGGACATTCTCCATTCAGTGATTTGTGATTTTAACATATTTGATGTAACTTTTGTTATATCAAGCTTGCACGCGCGCGCACACACACACACACACACACACACACACACACAAACACACACACACACACACACACACACACACACACACACAAATGGAGAATCATAAGCCTTATACTAGATATTTGATGTTATAACATTAGCTGAGACTGACTTCAATGTTTGTTCTGACCTCAATGATAAAGTCACATAACGCATGTATCCAAGTATGGGTTTATATTTCATATAGTTTATCTTCGTTTATTTTTTTAATGCTTCATGTAATACTGCATACCTGGTTTTTACTAAGGAATGCGCATTCAGCACTGCTAAACAGATTATCCATATGGCTTCTCTGCCTAACTGCTTTTCTAAAGAGACTCCACAGCTTGTACTCTGGCACCCTCTGCCGGAGAAAATGACAGAAAACAACAAACACTACACTTCTTTTTGACAAAGTCTGGAAAATATAAAGGCGCTATATAAATGCCAACCATTTACCATATTTACCAATACAAGCCAACAAAACATACAAATCAAATAAGCATAAAACAGGGTACACATACAGAGAATATGGATGTTCATGCATTTTTACCAGACAGATGATCAGTTTTTAAACAGTATTGCAGTGATTTCATGCTAGCTTTTTACAATTCTTCTAAAAGTCATGTCTGTCCTGTGACATCATTTGATATTTTCTTCAAATAAACAATGCTTTCAAGTTTCATGAATGTGATCATCTTAATTAAGAATACATCAGTTTATAATAGTTGTTCAATTGCTTTCATCAAACATCTGACTACTGAATTACAAAGATACTAACACAATGGCTGCTTCCACTGAGGATTCAAAAAGCCATATTATCAAATTATCCATTTGTGTTAGCACACACCCATACAGTGTTGAACGGTGACTTCCTGTAGTCACAGTATCAGTGTAAGTGGAGATGATGCCTTTGTTTTTGACCAGACAGCATGAGGGGCACAGAGAAGACAGGCAGGAGAACTGGACTCAGGGACGTAGCTCTGAGGAGGGGGCAACAAACAGGAAATGTTACTTTGGATTTGTTTGGACACTAACAGTACCTTATAATACAACAATATTGCCCCTGTGTACCCTGGGATCTAGGTCCATGATTGGACCTGACACCTCAGGCCCTCTGAAAAGACTCACTGAGCGAAAAAAAGTAAACCTTGGCCGACCAATCTAGGCACCTCAGTGCCCACAGCAACAAATACACATCTGGTGCTTCCAGACCTCCAGTATGTCACAGGTTAAAATGTCCAGTAACACTCCAAATGTCTAAGGGCAACTCATTTTTTTTATGAAGGTGTATGACTAGTTGGCTGTAATAATACAGTATTTTTGCTCGCGAGTGGTGGGCAGAGATGGCTGGATCCAATGAGCAACATACGCAGCTTCTCCACGGCCACCAGGGGGCCCCCTAATTATTTGTATGTTAGATTGTGGGTCATCAAAAAACAAAACCTGTGGAGGCCCCTGAAAGGATAGAGTTTGCACTGGTAGTAAGTGAAATTATCTCAGAGATGGTGAAGTGTTTATATGAAGAGCAATTGGTGAGTGCCTTATTTCATTTTTAAACATGGTGCATTGTTTTCAACAGTACATTAAAAGAAGATGCTTGTTTCATAAATTGCACTGGGATTATAACTCCATAAATCAGGTTATGTAGGAGATGGGAACCAAGAAGTGTGTGAAGCTTTTTATCAGTATTCTTTTGCATGTCATGACCTTCTGATACAGCAGCCCAATGCTTCGGTAAACTAAAATTTGACACTGATGGTGTGTTCATCCTGTGCTACCAACAGATTTGCCATGCAACCAGGCCAACAATCCACTGTGGCACTGAGAGTCAGAAGACAAACATACCGATTACACGACTGCTTTTTCAACTTTTTTAAATCAGGAAATCAATGAGAAATGTATTACCTTTCAGCAACCCATGAAATCACATACACTCCAGCTACTCATTTTGGGTACTGACTTATAGTTTAAGAAACACTGAATTAAGCAAAACTCTCATGTGGGAGGCAATTAATTTAAGCTCCAGTGAGGTTTGCAATACAAATAATAGTGTTACATATACATGGGAGTGGTGTTAGCCAGGTGAAAGGTGAAAGTGCTTAGTGCTTATGTTCCTGGGCAAGTCACACTCGGGCAGAGCATCTGTTAAATGTATGTAATGGTTTTCCCTAACTTCATCCTGCAAAAAGAACTGTATATTTACAGTGAAATAAAAACACTGAAAATGTAGAATAATGACAACATCCCATGAAATAACAGCATTTATAAAGGTAAATAACAGGGTTTACACAGTTTTACCCCTTTATAACATGGTTTTTCACTGGCAACATTGCTGCCATTTTATTAGAGATTATACAGTATATACACATGCAGTGCTGTTTACCAATGTACAGATGTAAATATTTTATTGTTCCCAAATGGATACATTTTTCCACACAATTTTTGCAACATCAAAAAGAAAATAAAACATCATCAATGATATGTAACAAAATAAATCTTGACATTTTGAACCCTGCCTACTTCCTCAATAATATGAACATGAATGATAATTCCAAATAAAAAAAGGGAAATAATAATCAAAAGACAATCAAAATTAACTTACTTTACTCCAACCCAATTTAAAAACCCAATTTCTAGCTGGTTACATATTTATAGACTTATTCATTCTCATATTTCTATGAAGAACTGTAAAAATTAAATGTGATACAACACAGTCAATATTATAGGGGCTAGACTGAATGCTCCCCTTAAAGATAACCATAAAAATATAATGTTATAAATGAGGATGTTTTTCATATATTGTTCTCATTAAAAATAAGACTGTGGAAAAGAAGTGGAAAATACATGCAATTGCACTTACTCAAATCCATGGAAGACTGAGTTCAGAAAAATGTCATCTTAATAGAATCACATTACATTACATTTATGTAATACACATTAATCACAAACTTGTGCTCATTAATCACAAAGTTAATATTTAGCAACAGTGTAATGGTGACATACCTAAAGACATACATGCTAATGATTGTAGGATGAATAGTCAACAACAAAATCCTGTTATGATAATAAAATAAATACCTATTTATGAATACTGAAATTTTTTTTTAAAAAAGATCATGACTATTAAGAGCTGTCCTACACCTACACTCAGTGAGCACTTTATTAGGTATTTATCACTTTTTTTTTTTTTTGACTTATTAAGTCGAGTCCTTAATTTGAGTTTTTTTTTACATCCACATTGGGGCAGTGTAGTATACATAGTCCCCCAAATTTTAGCGGACCAATAGTAATTGGACAATTGGCTGCTTAAATGTTTCTTGGACAGGTGTGTTAGTTTGTGCATAAAATACCTTTTTTCAACATGAGAACCAAATAAGTGTCCATGCCAGAAAAGCAGGCCAATAGGCTGAAGAATCAGAATAAATCAATCAGATACTGTTGCCAAATGGTACTGTAGGTCAGTCAAGATCAATTGTTTGGTACATTGTTACCAGCAAGAATGCACCGGTGAGCTCAGCAATGGCTAATTACCTGGTGGACCACTGAAGACCAGAGCAGTGGATAACAGAAGAATCCTTTGAAAAAAGTCTTATGGACAGATGAGGCGAATATCAGCCTGTACCAGAGTGATGGAAAGAGTCAGTAGTGTGGGGTAAGTAAGAGGAAAGTAGTAAGTGTGGAGAAAAAAAGGCTCATTATCCAAAGCATACCTCATCTAACATGCTGGAGGTAGTGCTATGGCTTGGACACGTATGGCTGCCACTGGAACTGTGTCACTGCTGACGGCAGCATCAGCATGAATACTGAAGCATACAGTCTGCTCAGATCCAAGCAAATGCATCAAAACTGATTGGACAATGCTTGATCATGCAGCAGGACAATGATCCAACACATGCAGCCAAAGCAACCAAGTGTTTTTTTCAGGTCAAAAAGTGGAATGTTCTTTACTGGCCAAGTGAATCACCTGACCTCAGTCCAATTGAGCAAGCATCTCACTTGCTCAAGACCAGACTGAAGGCAACTAGACCCCGAAACAAGCTGGAGCTGAAGAGTTGTTGTTGGCAGAGCATCACCAGGGAAGATACCCAGCGCATGGTGATGTCTGTGGCTCATATACTTCAAGCAGACATTGAGTCTGCACTTTAACCACGTATAGTGAGTGTTTTATTTCGACTGTTTGTTTCTTGGAGTACAGAGTGAAAAAAAAATGTCACCGTCCAAATACTTGCGCACTGCAATGTAAATACATTTTTCCTGTTGGGCAATTTGCTTTACGATAATATTAATAGTTCATAGATTTTATTATTTTCATATTCATTTTTCATACTCACTGTAAATGATCCTCTGTTATCACGACCTCACAGTTCCTTCAGCGTGAGAAAAACAAAAGAAGAAGGACTCTTTCCCAGAGATATTTTAGAATATTTTATGTAAAATTGATCGGCGAAATTCAACCCCAACAGAGGAAAGCGCCAACACTGACATTTCGCATTTCTATTCTAAAATGTAGCTTCATTCGTATTATGCTTACCACAAAACTATGTCGTTTCATTGCATCATGTCGGCTACAACTGTACCGACTTCTAAACTGCGGAAACTTTAACAAGATTGTCCTATCCTAAATATAAAACTTAGTAGGCCTACGATCAATAGGTCTACATACAGTATATGGATCTTTCTCCAAGTGGCTTTGAGGCAGGCGCCAACAGTCCTTAACGCAATCACTTCAGCAAACTTTATGCTTCAAAAAATCGATAGGAGTAATAGTTTAAAATTTCGCAGAGCAGTTGTCTAGACTATAATTCAGTTGCCTGTTGACATATATTCCTGGGAACTTTAATTGAACAAACAAAATCGTGCGCTACCCGCCTCATGAATAAATTAGAAGCACTTTAAATGCTTTAAAACCAGGAGACGTCTTTATTGCTACACCCTCAATCGAAAAAAAAGCTCTTCTTCCCTGTCACAAGGAATATGACGAGGTCAAACTTGAATGAAGGCACTAAGCGCGGTTACTGCATAGCGCCACAGAACTCGCGTGACAAAAAGTGGAAAACAAGAATCTCTGGAGCAGCCAGCCATCCCCGAGGCGCGCATTAAAATCCTACTGTTACATCTTTCATGTCGCTTTTGGTTTACTTTCTTTGCCCTGTCTTAATCCATGTAAGTTTAATCATATTGGATTGACGGCAGCCAACTATACCATTTAAAAAAAAAAGTATCCTACAAAAATTCCAGAACGGCCCGTCCCCCGGCCCCACACACACACATACACACACTTCTCCAAATTCGTCTCCGGTGCAATAGGGTATGACTATTCTTGACCCCGTCTTCTTTATGGATGTGGTCCACAGATTGAATTAATTGAGACTGGAAAATGAGCATTTCAAGAAGTAAGGAAAAAAAAAAGTAACAAAAAATAAAATAAAATACATCTATTTAAAAAGGATTTGTTACACTTGGTTTGACCACATGTAGGCCAACATGAAGACATGAAAAGGCCTCCAGCATAATCAGAAAATGAAAGAGAATATGAGCATATATGCATGAGCATACACTCTAGTAAAGAATATTTTATTTTCCGATTCGGTAACCATTGCTTCAACCCATGCAGCATATGACCACTGACTGCTTCCTCTAATCCCATTTGCGCCTACCCCGGTTTATTGATTTTGGCGTTTAACTACATGACCTCTTTCCACTTGGAGGACGAATGCCCAATTTAAAATCTTATTATTTTACGAACGTTCTGAGTACAACAACAACAACAACAACAACAACAACAACAACAACAACAACAATAATAATAATAATAATCATTATTATCATTATTATAACAACAAGAAGAATAATAAGAATAAACCAGATGATACTCTTCTTCGAAAATGAACGAGGCCGACAATAAAAAAAACGGCGAAATCAAAGCTAAAAATTAGTATAACAATGTTCCTAATAAAATGTAAGTAGGCTACATGTGCGTGCAGCTACCAAGCAAAAACATGGCCTACTATAACGGGATACTTTCGATCGTTTCAAAAAGCTCTTCTCGTGTAAACTTGCATACAGGCCACTCACTATTCTGGTAAAGTAAGCATCAGCAGAAGAAAAAAATATCAAAACCATCGCTTTAATTCAATAAATTATGTTACCTGAACTCAAGTGGACCAATTAATTCTGCTGAATTGCGCTGAATTAACATATTTTTAGAGATAGTCGATAAAAGTAACAAGGACTGCATGAACCAATTAATAATAATATTAGACAAAAGGAACCTGGGTAAACACAAAATATTTTTTTGAATTATCATCATTTTTGAATGAAAAAAGTTATCAAACACCCATGTCACCCATGCGAAAAAGTAATTGCCCCCTTAAATGCTGTATTTGCTTTACATCAGACATAATATTAATGTAATTGATAAAGTTCCACTTTCGACTCCTCTGTACATAGGACATTATCCCAAAAGGCTTGGGCATCCAGGTACTTTGTTACAATTGTGAGATTTCAGACATTTTTCTTGGTTAGAAGTGGTTTCCACCTTGCAACTTATTCCTTGCCCAGTATAAGTCATGCGCACTGACATTAACTGAAGCTAGAGAGTCCTGCAGGTATTTTAATGTTTGTCTGGGATCATTTGTGACTTCCTAGATGAGTTGTCACTGCACCTTGGAGGAATGCTGACAGGCACTCCTGGGACGATTTCACCACTGTTCCAAAGTATTCTCCATTTGGATATAATTACACTCTCTGTAATTCAGGTGAGTCCTAGATCCTTAGAAATGGCTTTGTAACCCTTTCCAGACTGATACATTTAAATTTTTTTCTCATCTCTTCTGGAATTGCCTTTGATCATGGCATACAAAACTGATGGATTTGTCTGATTTAAAGCAGCTCTGCAAAGAAAAGTGGGCTAAAATTCCTCCACAGCGATGTGAAAGATTGATTTCAAATTATAGGAAGTGTTTGATTGTAGTTGTTGCTGCAAAAGGTTTTTTTTTTTAGATTAAAGGGCAATTAACTTGTCACAGGAGTGACACAATTTCTATGATTTCTATTTCATAAATTTTTTTATTAAAAAAAGTTTTGTGTTTACACAGGTTTCATTTGCCTAGTATTCCATTTTAGTTAGTAAAGCAGTAAAGCCTTTTATTGATTACAAGACAAAGGAGGCTCCTTATTTAGGAAGAAAACGCTGCCACCAAAAACCCATGGCAGGAATTCAATAAATCACAGGTTTGTGGATTGCATAATACATTCCAGGAAGCGTTTTCTTTTTTAGCTACTTGCTCAACATTTCAAATACTTTTCTATGAGATATAAAAGTAAACAATGTCCTTAGATGTATCAATAAACTGTCCAGAAATACGTCTGTATTCCGTGTCAGCAGTCTCGAATGTTTGTCAAAGTTGCATAAAATAGGGCAGTTTAATCACATCTACTGGATGTATTGCTGGAGTTTAGTTTTTGGTTTGGACGTTCAATTACTCAATTTAATGACTGTTAGACCTTGACGTTACTTGAAAATTGTAAAGCCGATGATTATAAAGTATAAATAACGTATAACACAAACAAATATTTGCTTCAGTGTACTTTTTTCCTATTTATGTGAAAACGTATAAATGTATCAAAATAGACAAAATTGACTTGCTCTTAAGTTCCCCTCTCATTGCCATTATGGAACAGCAACGAATACATTTCTCACATGATGCCTGACTCTCTATAACATTACATGAATTGGTTAATAAATAAATATTTCTTAGAGAATATATTGACGAATTCTGCCTTACATGTTGGAAGAAAATATACCCTTGGCACACAATTCATTGTTGATATGGACTTGACATAAATTTAACAATCACCTCCATTATGGATGCTATATTCAAAACTTAGAGACAGAACACCAAGAATAACACGTTTGTTCCAATATGGTATGCTTGTATGGTATGGTATGGTATGGTGATCGTTTATGCACAAATCAACCTCAAATCTTGATTTTGTAATCATGATTAATAGGATACGATTTAGTTCGTTAGATTTTTTTATTTGCACGTTTCTTTTTAAATTGACGGAAAGCATTAGGCCTATCTGTGATGGTAAAAAATGATCTGCAGTTATGATTCATATAACATAGTTATATGGTTTTAAACAAACAATCAAATATTAGTATAGTAGGCTATTTTTGGTTGTTTAATCAAATTACTAGCCTACTGCATATTTTCACTACTAACGACAGTATCGCATTTCCACAAAATACTAACTACCACCGCTACTCACTAACCACTATCAACTACTACCCTCTTTTCCGTACTGCTGCTGCTGCTGCTAATAATAATAATAATAATAATAATAATAATAATAATAATAATAATAATAATAATAATAATACAATTATTATTATCATGATTTAGGACCTTAATAATATAGGCTTATATAATGCATTATACTACTACTACTACTACTACTACTACTACTACTACTACTAATAATAATAATAATAATAATAATGTTATCATTATCAGCAGCAGCTGTAGGGGAAAATCAATGACAGTATGGAAGAAGCGCATTTATAAAAATTCTGGAGGAAAAATGCTTTCCCAGTTTACCTCTATGCCCGGCACTTTCAAAGCTTAGTACATATACGGTATAATTGCTATAATCTGGCGCATTGATCTAATTTCCCACAAGCCTATTTATTCTAGTGCTCAATCAGATGGGTTCACGGCTCCGGCATTATGGGATACAAAGTCGGTCTGTTTGAACTGTGTTTATTTACGGACCTGCCCTGCTAGCCGAAGCAGATTAGCCAAACTGCGTTTCTGCGCCCGTAAGAACCGGAAACAACACCGTAGACTCCGTACATTCTCCCTACGCAATACAATAATATGATGTTTGCTAATAATATATTACTGAAACCCTGTCCATATTATATTGATATTTTTAGAATGTCCCACAAGAAAAGGCCAAAAGTGGGCAGTGATGCACTACTACTACTACTACTACTACTACTACTACTACTACTACTACTAATAATAATAGTAATAATAATAATAATAATAATAATAATAATAATAATAATAATAATAATACTTTTTTTAAGTAGGCCTATTTTCCTTACCTTCGCCCGACTTTGGTGTGCGTGATCTGTGATCCAGGCGACGGTTAAAAAGTCAACCTTTATACACCATTGTCGGCAGCTGACAAGTTCGTTCTGACAGAGGTTAACGTTCCGTGAAGAGGTTAAATAAACGGACAGTTGTACTTCTTGTCTTCAGATCGTGGATAAATATTCATTGATGTTCTGGTCCTGAAACGTTAACACTTACTGAGCACTTTATTAGGCATGTTTTAGACTTTGTTTTCTGCGTTGTGTGTTCAGAGATTTTCTTCTGCATACCACTTTTGTAATGTGTTGTTATTTGCGTTAGTCACCTTCCTGTCAGGTTTGACCAGGCTTGCCCTTCTCCTCTGACCTCTCTCATTTTTTTTCCCGCAGAACTGCTGCTCGCTGGATGTTTTTTGTTTTTTGCACCATTATTTGCAAACTCTAGAGACTTTTCTGCCTGAAAATCCAAGGAGATCAGCAGTTTCTGACATACTCAAACCAACCTGTCTGGCACCAATAATCAATCGACGGTAAAAGATCATATTTCTTCCCCATTCTGACATTTGGTCTGAAAAAACAGCTGAACATCTTGACCATGTCTACATGCTTTTATGAATTTTGTTGCAGCCATATGATTGGCTGATTAAATATTTGCATTAACAAGCTGGTGTACAGGTCTACATAATAAAGTGGTCACTGAGTGTAAATAAGAATAGGACAATATATCCAACACAAAAACCAAATGCAAATATGCGTGTCCACATACACGCGACGTATACAATAATCGTAATAAAGTCGTGTTCAATACACATATATTTACCACAGCCGTTTTACGGGGAATTACTTAATCCTTATTGCAAGTAACTCTCCCACAGTGATTTGGATCAACAGTGATTCGGTAAATATTGGTATGAGAATTTAAAGGACAAGCACAACCATAGTTGTCCAACAAGGATGCACTGAGTTATGTGTTTGTCATACAGTGAATAATACACAGATGTTGACATACAATGAGAGAGAGAGTGAGAGAGAGAGAGAGAGAGAGAGAGAGAGAGAGAGAGTTGCCTTGGGGTGCCTACAAACTATATAGAATGAGATGAGAATTGTACAGGAAAAAAGCTAATACCAGTAGAAGCAGAAGTGGTAGAGCTATAAGACATGGAACCTGAATGAATTAGGCCCTCTGTGTGACTTCCGGCAGGTCCGGGATGTTTCGAGAATATTAATTGTATGTAGTTTCATTTCACTACATAGAGCACAACCTAAAACTGCCTCAGTTAGAGATACTACAGTAACTGCTCACTCAACTTCTGCTTTGTGTAAAAGCAATAACAAATCCCATATTGCAAGTGTTGTAAAGTATCATATTAGCTAATCAATAACTAATCAATGATATCCATAATTGTAATTAATCTCTAATTCTGTAGTCCAGATAAAGACAACCTTGGCGTGTTGAGGAGGTTCCACCCAAATTTCCACTGAGCAGTAATAAATCTCAACAGTAATAAATCAAAGTGTATCCTTATTTGGGAATCAGTAGAAAGTAACATGATTTGCTAGAGCTTATTGTAAAGTTCAGGGAATAAATGTGTTGTTGTACAGTGTTCTCAATGGAGTAAAGACACGTGTAGGTTGGTAAACCTCTCTGAGATGGTGTGCCTCACAGAACGATGAGCCCTGACATGATCATCCATTGAACAATAATTACTTAAACAAGTTCATTAGGAGTGGCCATCTCAGAAATCTTATTATCATTCCCCAAATCCCGACTGATAAGCAGCAACAGAGAATCCCAAACTGCCAGCTCTGACCCATATAGAAGAACACAAATATGATGTACGTGGCCAGAAGCCTGGTTCACGTAATGAGGCGCTCCTAGGAAAAATCCCAGTGAAAAACACGCAAAATACCACACTGTAAAGACCACAACAGGAATACATATAACACATAATAATAGAAACAAATAATAAAACTGTACTTTCTACTGCAACGCATTTCTACCTACTCATACTCAAAGGTACAATGCTAGATCCCCAAAATAAATAATATCTACAAATGTAACAATCCGAGAATCAGCACTGCAAATACAGATATGCAGTATATATAGATCAATCTAACAGCAATGCACCTTATTTTTTCCTTCTGTTATTGACACTCATATGTCAGTTAGTTTTAAGATTGTTGGTTTAATGATTGAAAAAGTTTCAGTCATCTAAGGAAGTTACATTTCTGGACAAAGCACCAATCTTGAAAGACCAATCGACAAAGACTTTCACTGAAATTAATCAGACAAGAACTGAGCATAGGTACTTTGGTGTGTACTTTGAACAATTCAATTCACACAACAAAAGACAACTCCTGGACACAACGAACTACACAAAATTTAAAATGACATTAAATTGTGAAAAACAATCATTCTGAAAAAAGCTTATACATTTTCAAGCCATTTAAAGTGGAGCATGCATGGCTTCTCTGAGCTCATGGCCAGACTCCTGCTGAAACGTGAATACCATTTCAGGGCTGAGGGAGCTTGGGGGATCTATTGTTCAATTAATGCTCACTTTATTCAATACGAAATCTGCCTGCGATGGCGACACAAAGTCTGTCCAGGAATGTTAACCTCCACTAATGTTGGTAATGGAGCGCAGCACAATGTTATTAGGCAGAGTAAATCATTAATGCTTGAAAAACAAAGGCCAGCTAAATTGCTTTTTTATCTGCAGACAGCAATCATGATATTATGCCCTTGTAAGCAATACAAGATACCTAAGTATTGTCTGAAATTGCACTATTAGAGCCAAGTATGACACACAAGCTCTCATGATCCATAAAAGACTAAAAGTCTGTTCAATATTACCGCAAACTGAATTGTCTATAACTAAGGAATGCATTAAACAAGTGTTTCTTCACTCCTTACACCAATTGTGTGGTGGTGACTAACAGTAATAGAAATTATATAAGTATAAAAGCATTAGACTTCACTGACAGTGAAGAGAGTTGAGAGAGAGAGAGCGAGCAAGAGACAGAGACTGATAGTGACTGTTGACATAATCATTTCCACTTATTTTATCTGAATCAGTAACTCTAATTATAATTGTTAGTAGTACTAATTATTGTTCATGTTTTACTTTTACGTACGGTTGTAAACATGTATGTTTCATGTTGGCTTTGGCAATATGCACTCATGTATTTCCTGCCAATAAAGCACATTGAATTTCATTGAATTGAGTGAGTTCGGTTTATTTAGTTTCACTATTGTTGGTCAAAGCCATGATGAGAAGCCTGTGAATATGGCCATTTCACCTCACAAGTGAAGTTACTTTATGAAACTGCATGTAGCATTATTGTTGCATATATGTTGATGACCAACAGAGGGCACTACAGCCAAACCACCTCCCTCACAGAGCCCTCCAAATGTACACACAACACAAACTGTCTGTATCCCAGTCTATAGTGTCAGAGATGAATGCATACATAAAATGTACACATACATGGTTGAAAAGTGGAATCACAGAAGTAGCCGCCATAATCTTAAAATACACGACAGTTGTAAGATGTATCATAATTCAATCTGAGTTATATAAATAAGCCACAGCCTCTGAGAAGCAGTGATAGCAGACATAAAAACTCACAGTTCTACAGTAAGGCACAGCATTTTGGGAAATGTATCTGCTCAAGGTATTTCAAGGCAACTGGAACCACACAGACCCAGCCAGAGTTTGTTTACCACACTGCATACCTCAATAAATAAATAAATCTCAAGTATTTTAGTCTTATATTTAGGCTGAAAAAGGATTGATATATATGTTTTGCAAAATAAGACAAACTACGGGCAATGGAGCGAGACAATTTCATTCATTTGAAGTTTCGCCAAAGGGGTAAGAAATTTTCACTTACCAAGCAAACAGTATAAAATAAGTTAACGTTTCAATACTTGAGAAAAAAAAGAAAAAGATTTGAAGTCTCAATATAAGACAAAGACAATTGTGAAGATGGACCTTTGAGCAATGCACGATGGGGCCAGCTAGCCTGCAATTCCTCATTGGCAGACAGTGTAAAGGTCACGCCGGGGTGTATAAAGATCAGCTGGATCACATGACTTAAAGGATAGAACTGTCTGCCCAGGGTGCTGTGGGAGGAAGAGGGTGGTGTGCTCTGGTGACATGATAATAAGAGTGGCGATATATACAGAGAAATACGAGCTAAGTAGCTAATCTCTTACAATCACAGTCACAGGGATACCTAAGCAACAGTGAAAAGGCCAAAGGGAGATTCGGGAAAACTGGACTCGGCTAGGCAGCGTGTGCAAAGCTTGGACTTGAGCTAGCAGGGTTAAGGCACAATGTCACCCAAAATAACAGATCATCTCTCTATCAATGCTGGTCCTAAACAGAAAGCATTTAGCAGGGCTGTGTAATATGGTTAATAGTGGAATGTACCTGCCATTTTAATAGCTATGCAGCTGACATGCGGGCAACAATTTGAAGGGATCTTTTCAGCTTTTAGTGTATGTGTGTGCATGTGTTCATGATAAGTGTATGCATTTATGCGCTGATTACTAAAGGAGGGTTATGGTTTATGAAATGTAGGATGCCTCTGTCTTTGTATAATTATGTTCTTGCGGGCACACTGTAACAAATAACCAGCAACTGATAAGTTATTTCAGCAATAAAGAATCTTGAATAGCGATGTGATGCTCTGTCCGCTGAACATATTTAGAATCTTCACGTTAGCCCGGTGGTGGTGCGATTAATGATCTGCATGCAAAAGGAGTTTGGTGTTTTTTGTACATTTTACATTAAACAAAACTACTCCTAATGCATTATTACTATTTCACCACATAATCCGAACACCTAAATTCAGTGCCTTCTCTGCATCTCAAGACATCACTGTTCTACACCACACATGAGGCAGGTACAACTGGATAAGTATTCACTGCTTAAAACAGACACATGCACCCATGTGCAATTTACACGTAATAATACCTAACCTGCCCTTAAAATGTATCAGGGTGTAATCAGGTATGGGACAATTGTTTTCATTATAATGTCTGGAAAAAGAATGTTGTCCTGACAATTCCTATGTCTAACTCAATTGGTAAATGTTTAAATGTGTGCTAGACAGTGTCTTTCTGGAAAGATGATTTTCTAAGAAGCCAGCATGTACCTTTTTTGAACCCTGTTCCTACTGTCCACAGTCCCGTTTTTAATGAACACCTTGGAACAGACTCTTCACATTCAGCGATTCATTCTCTTTAGCATTCACGGTGTATTTGTGGAAATTGATGGAATGGAATTAATGGATATACGTATACCTGAAAGTGAAAATTGTGTGTCCCTCCACCCCCAATACGCATATACACACATATCCACAATCACATGTACACACACATACACACTTACACACACAAGTGACATGGCTTCGTATGTTCTTCTAAACACTTTTTCTGGTTTATATTGGTGTATCTTCTTGTCAAATCCCTGATGTATGTTAAATCATATGGACTTACTCAAGTGTAGAAAAAAAACATGTTATAAATTGTATTAGATATTTCATAATAATAATAATAATAATAATAATAATAATAATAATAATAATAATATTGTGTTTTATAAGGACTTTGAAGGATTTCACTTCTATATATAGGAACAGTACTTTTTTTATTTCAGTGATTGCCTAACGAATGTAAGTACAATAATCATAGAAACTAGGAAAAACAGTATAGTAACCCTTTTAAACCTTTTTAAAGTCCGTGGATTCTGTTTTCATGTCACTACGTGATCATATGCTGTCTAATTGACTTACTAAATTCGTATTCAGGCTTCAGCAAAATAGACAATCAGCAGAATAAACTCTTTCATTGCAATTCTAGTACCCATTGTATCTCGGGCACCAGGCGAAACGGACACTTACCGTTTTTCAGATTAGTTTGCAAGTTGATCCTATTTAAGGCCATTGGTCCTGCATTCCTGTAGGAAAAAAACAAATTGGTCACGTCATGTGCACGTTTACTGCATTTCATACGTTGTTTACATTTTGAAATAATAATAATAATAATAATAATAATAATAATAATAATAATAATAATAATAATAATAAGAAGAAGAAGAAGAAGAAGAAGAAGAAGAAGAAGAAGAATTTTATTCAATTAGGCTAATTTAACCACGTTAATAATCACATAAAAAGCAGAATTAAAAGAGGAGAAGTATTTACTTCGAAAAATAAACTCCATTTACTCCGAAAAATAAACATTGCATAAGGGCTTGCAATTACATCTAGCCAAAGAAAGAAAACAAAAATGCACAATGTACATGACAATAGAAAGAAGTTCCAATAGTTTGTCACTTTCGAACAATATTGATAAAAAACGATTTGACGGTTCAGTTATAGAAAACAGTACTTATTAGGCCTACTTTAATTATTACTATTAACGAAAAAACAACTCTGTGTGAGTAGGGTGTTACGATGTAGCAAAAATATTTTAAAAGCACAATAATAATAGGCTGTGGGCTTTGTAGACAGAATTAGACAAACTGTAATGATTAAGGAATAAAACGGAAGATCGGGCGTCCAGCGTGGTCTCCCCTCCTTTATTTAATGACAAAATGCAGCGCAGGATATTGCCAATAGGAGGTGCTGTGGCGTATTCTGCGAAAGCCCTTTCACTTTCCGTGGAATTCGAGACGAAGATACCACTATCTGTATTTTGATTTGCTGCCTAATTGACCCAAATAAAGCCTCTTGCTGACAAGATTCCTCTTACCCCGGAGGCACATTATCATATAGAGTACTACTGAATTCATTTGAAGTAATTCCCTTTCTTGAGTAATCCCATTTTCTATCATCCAATCGCAGAATGCTCTTTGCTTGTTAAGCATTTGACTTCACTTGCATTTTCTCCCGTTACTGGGGACTCCTACTTCGCGGCGCCTCGGATGTCCCGTGGCAGTTCGAAGGGTTTTAATCAAGAGAAACTGTTGAAATGGTCGGTCGGGACTGGCAAGACGCGCAAAAGGAATCTTCTACTGCATGTGGAAGTGATCACGTAGCCAAGTAACAGGACGCGGGTGCCGCGAGGACTTTGAAAGCTAAATTATATCGAAAAAATATGCCAGACAAAGCGCCAGACAGCCAGAATGCAACATCAACGCGGGTTTCGTCGTTTTTCATCGAACATTTGCTCGGCTCCAACAGAGACCAGGACAGAAAGGGCGAGATTCGGGATAATATCAGAGGAGAGAGCCGCAAAGAAAATATTTCTCACAGCGGACATGCCGTTAGCCTTTGCAATCAAGTATGCTGCCAAGTGTCCAGTGATGGACTCCCGTCAGACAGCCGTCCCCAGAGCGATTCGTCGTTAGAATGTTACAAAACAACATTGAACTACAAGCCTTTGGGAAGGCCCAGGAGTAAGTAAGAGCTAATTTTTAAATTATAATTTCCAAGAGTACAAGTCATTATCCTTTGCCAAGAAATCCATGCTCCGAATATTTATCTTACCACGTAGCCTGTTTTTTTGTGCATAGGACTCGCCTAAAACTACTACGACACAGACAGCTCTTGCATATGATTAATGGATTAGAACGAACCTAGAGACGTTACTGGATTAAGACGAGTGGACGTAGGTGAATCATGAATGGGAGGGAAGCACAGCGTCACACTTGCCTCAAAATAATTAAGCCACTTGGCAAGTCTCAGCACACGATTTGTGCTTCATTAAGTTAAACTAACAAAAGCAGCAAGGGCATGCTGATGTTCTTTTCTCAGACCAGCACTGTCGCTCAATGCAAATGGCTTCACAAGACATGCAGTCTTGATTGTCAAAAAGTTTATTTAACCCTTAAAAGTTTGAAGCAAGTTAAGTGATTCGGCATAGCAATACATAACCCGTCCTTAGAATGCTATATCGCGTATGGGCAACGGTTTTAATTAGTATAATGTGTGGAACGAGTTCTTACACTGACTATGCTTTTAGTTAATTCAATTAGTTAAACGTTTAAGTGTGTGTTGGACATCCAATTTTAACTGAAACTGTTGACCGTTTGTCTTTGAAATGCCATCTTCACTAATATGTATGTATGTATGTATGTATGTATGTATGTATGTATGTATGTATGTATGTACCAACGCGAACTTAAAGCTACCATGCTCACTATAATGCATGTAGCCTATTTATTTATTTATTTATTTATTTATTTATTTATTTGACGCAATGTTGCAATGTCGTTCATTTTCTAGGTCCAAATGAGGGTGTACATAATCCCTGCAATGATTTTACAATCAGCGCACGAGATTCCCCGGTTGGTTCTGAGCTTGTGGAACTTAATGATGAAACAAGCAAGCGAACAGACAGGAGTCTGACAGGTGAAAACGACGAAGATACTCGACACGCTTTCGAAGCACGAATTGAACAAGAAGCTTCGGATCACAGCTTGGGGCGCAAGAAGAAGACCCGAACTGTCTTCAGCAGGAGTCAGGTTTTTCAGCTGGAGTCAACGTTCGACATGAAGCGATACCTGAGCACCTCCGAGCGCGCGGGACTGGCCGCCTCACTTCACCTCACGGAGACTCAGGTCAAGATCTGGTTCCAGAACAGAAGGAACAAGTGGAAAAGACAATTAGCGGCAGACCTGGAGGCAGCGAACATATCCCATTCAACTCAGAGGATAGTCAGGGTTCCCATTTTATACCACGAGAACTTGACACAAAGCACCATGGGCTTCGGATTTCCCCAAGTGTCTCCCCCAGTACCTGGATTTTCCAGTACCATGAGCTACCCCATTTCTTCTTTATCTCATCCCATGTCTATACTGAGATCACAAGTGACTGGCCTTGTATAATGCTAAGCTATTATTATTATTATTATTATTATTATTATTATTATTATTATTATTATTATTATTATTTAAGTTTATTATAGTATACGTTTTTTAAAATCAAATACTTACTTTACACGGCCACAGAAAACTTGCATCCAAAGAACACGAAGTGTATCAATGAAGACCATGACCATGATCATATATAGATCATATAGTACAAATAGTAATGAATAGACTTCCTCTTTTTATTTCTTTTTCATACTTTTGTAAGCTAAGCTCTACCTAGGCACTTTAGTTTTATAATGTGCATGCATGTGTGCTAATGACTCACAACATCTATGTACAGTACGATGAGGAAAATAACATTATTTTACAATGGAATTCTGTGAAAATACATTTTCAAACTTTGTCACTTTTTCTAGGCTACATGCGGTATAATCTTGAAAAGTCTCCAATAAAACAAGACAGTACTTATGATGTTTGTCTGCTCTATTTCCGGCCTAACTCCCACGCGGACGCTTCTTTTCTCTGAAGAATATTTCACCCCATTAGTCGCTCTCAGCCTTTGTGATCGACGCCTTCTAAACTTCCTGTCTGCAGCATTTCCGTGTATGCAAGTGTTGGTGCCATTATATTAAACTATAATGACAGTACGCCAACCACACTTGGGTTGATCGGACAATATAATAACTTTAGGGAAATCGTAATTGTCTAACTTATATCTACCGTGCTTACGTTTTCGTCACTTATTGACGCAATTAGCCTATAAAAAAAATTATATATATATATAATGTTTTGCCCTGTAAATGTGAATGTAGGATATGCATTTTCATATATAAAAATAACACTTATCGATGCCAAACAGCATGCACGTATCACACACTATATTCTTAACATGTAAAATAATAGTTCCCCTGGAGAATTTTACTCATATTAAGTTGATATGCAAATATATAAAATATATAACCACCTGAACACTCGTAACTGTCTGTGTATTCAATACATAAAGTAGGCCTAGCCCATATTGCGACGAGTATACTGTGTAGTCCCAAAACAAAAGAAGCACTGAACTATACCAAAAAGATGAAGTAGATTACATGACTCATTTTAGGCAATTCATCATTAGGACTGCACACAGCTCGAACAATTAAAATAAATCTTCAATTATTATTATTATTATTATTATTATTATTATTATTATTATTATTATTATTATTGTTGTTGTTGTTGTTCATTCAAGTGTTCTTGAGAATAATTATCCGTGTACCTACATAAACAGTCTCACTATACTTTTTCACTATGGTGTATATGATTAAATATTTTGTAAATACTGGCTACATTGTCTCGCTATCATTCATACAATTATACTATTGAATTATAAGACATATAGCATATTCAATACCAGCTTCACACACCGGTGGACGACCAGCCAAAATCATCGCCACTAAGAATAACTTCTACATTATCACTAATAGTAAAGCTGCACATAAAGGCCAGACTGTCCTGATTAATAATATTGAGTAAATTGAAATCAATGATAATTAAAAACATAATTCCAAAAACAAAGATGAGGATGTATTCTTAGTTAAGCCAACTTTAAAAAAGCATGCAAAATGTTTAAATAATGGTAACAAAATATATAAAACGTTGCCCTTCTCATACATTTCTTGTAACCAAAAAACACTGCACAGGCCTATTGCATTATCGTTTTCCATTTGTGTTTATTTATTTATGTATTTCAGTTAATCTAAACAAACAGATGAATAAAGCAGGGGATTCTTTTGAAAATAACGGATAAAGGGGATCCTGCAGTCTGAGAATGTCTGATTTGCGCGTAAACATCACTAAACACCACTTAGACATATGAGCAACATTGGCAGTGCTGCATTTGATCCCGTCTAATATACAATAGTCTATGAGAGAGTAGCAAGCCAATCATTTGCTTCGCATTTAAGCTCCTCTTTAGCAACGAAAAAACTTGAAATCAAAGCGTAAAGGATTAAAGCTATATAGTAATGATATCGCTACTATTCCTATTACTACTACTACTACTACTACTACTACTACTACTACTACTACTACTGCTGCTGCTGCTGCTGCAACAACAACAACAACAACAACAACAACAACAATAATAATAATAATAATAATAATAATAATAATAATAATAATAATAATAATAATAATAATAATAATAACAACAACAACAACAACAACAAAATAGTAATAATAATGGCTGCCCACGTGGTGATATGGGCCAATCCTGCCCTAAAACTATACTTTCGTGTCCAAATAAAAAATGTTTAATATATGCATTGTACTACCTGAAAAACAAACATACTTAAATATGAAAGTGACTATGAGTCTAACTAAAATGGGCATATTTGGCTAGAGTGTATATAAAAACTCGATTAACATATTTTTGATTATAATTAAGACGCGCATAAGGTAGTAAAAACATCCAACGCAATCTCAGGCCAATGAATTCCACGAAAATCAATAATCAGTAATAAACACTATAATATGCTATAGGCTAACTAAAATGACTAATCAATAACCGGTTGTTCACAGATAGGCTACCTTGTAAATTATGTTTAAACGTAGGCAATAAAATATGGAGTTTGAATTCACCCTCAAACATGTGCTAGCCAAAGCAGCTATCACTCCAAAATGTAGGTCCAGAGAAAACTTAATCTTGGCTCCAGTAATATCTATTTTTACTGGTCAAATTACGGCATTTCAAGGAAATGAAAAATCATCACGTTTCCCGTGCTATAGCGTTTTATTTTTTAACATAAAAGACTGCATTAATTATGATTGTGCACAAATTACAGTAATTTGTAATTTAGTAAATGAGCTCATTTATACCAGCTGCACGAAGGCAGTAACATTCAACTCCCGCCCTCTCCTTTAATTGGCTGCCACATTCTGTTTACCATTTGACCATTTGATGCCTGCGAACCACGCTCTTCCGGTTCACAGAGCCTAACTGTCAGCCACTGCTACGGTCCCACTCGCGGAGCGATGGTGCTTGGAGAATCAAGGCGTTGCAGCTGTCTGGGAGCGCGGTGATAAACTCGGAGTGCAGGATTTGTATAAAATATCGGAGAATATGAACAAGGTAGAAGTGCCATGCCGACCAGCTCCCTTGAAATTCACAATTGATAATATACTAAATCTAAAGCATAACAGCAAGGAATTTGCAAGCTGCCATCCTAAACTTACGACCACAGTGGAGAGCAAAAATGATTCTGAAGACCAACTCGAAGATCACGAGATTACACGCAGGCACGAGAACGACTACCAGCTACACAATGCAGGTATCATTTTTTAAGCTTTTTCTTTCGCAATTTATTGTCGAGCGATACACATTTTGCCCGATTCAAATTAAGTAGCATCTGCGATTATGTTTGCTTATATTTGATATCATACGTCAAAGCATTGTACGGATAACTCATATAACCTATGGCAATATTACATTTACGTGATGCTGTTTCATTTCACAGAACAAATAAACACGCACTGCTATAACGCAACTGCTCACGCTCTGCAAGTCCGCAGAGAGGATGCTCTGAAGACCATTGACGCATGTCCAAGGACAGACATCGGGGACAGTGGCGACGACGTATCATCGAATAACAAAATCAGCAAGAAAAACAAAGTGATGGCGAAAAAGAAAACTCGCACTATCTTTTCCAAAAGACAGATTTTCCAACTGGAATCTACGTTTGACATGAAACGATACCTTAGCAGCGCAGAGCGGGCTTGTCTGGCAAATTCCTTACAACTTACAGAGACTCAGGTCAAAATATGGTTTCAGAACCGCAGGAATAAGTTGAAACGACAAATATCAACGGAACTCGAAGGACCTAGCGCTGTAGACCATTTTTCTGATGCGGGGAAGACAGTGCAACTTCCGACTCTTTATAAAGAGGGCAACATATTGGGGAGATGCTTGTTACCGATGCCTCTTCCCATTGTATATCCTGGAAGTAGTACGCCTTACCTCTGCTTTTCTAACGCCAGTAAATATTTTAGCCTTTTCGATGGAGATGTATGACTGTGCGTATCTGTCTGGAAACATACTCAGAACATACTCCAATGGCTACGATCGGCATACAAAACGTTTTTTTGTGTATTTCTAGGTTCCACTCTTAATCTGCGATGTAACGCATCGGGTACATTTTTAACGCGGAAAGGTGAAGCCAAGACGGTACCTGTGACATGGAAAGGCATTTTTTGTTGTTGCAAATTCATGGCACGAGATTAACAATATTGATCAACCCGATACGCCACTATACTTTGCCGTGGTTCTATTAGTTAGCCTATACTCAAAGTGTAGCCATTTCAGTGCAGTCTGAAGCAATATCTTGTAATCTGTACTAATTGACTATACTGTATTTATTTATAATAGCATATCATACTATGTTCACAATGGTTTACGTTTGTTGAAATTATTATTATTATTATTATTATTATTATTATTATTATTATTATTATTATTATTATTTCATTTCCATTAAATAACTGAACACCGCCAAAAATAGTTTGATCTTTGCATGCATTTACATCATTCCATTTTTTGAAAAATGATTCTTTTAAAAATAATGCAACTTAGTATTTAAATGAATGTACAAAGAGTTATTTTTTTGTTTGAAGCATGTCTTTTAAATTGTATTTTAAATAGAAGCATACAGTTTTTCCTTGCCTCCTATGCCCAAGTAACACTATTTACACTGTCTTGAAAATATTAAACCATTAATTTTTTTTAAAAACTGTGCATAACCTAATGACTAAGCATTTATTGTGCTTGTTCATTATTCCGTAAAATGCCCGCCTTAATGAATGTATCGGACGAACCGTGTTATTATGGCAAACTCATCTATTTGGTTAAAGTTACATTATATGCGTCTTGGAATCCTATGAAAGAACATAAATGAAGCAAATGTTGAATCATGTTTCAATTGTTTCATGAATCCAGAGAAGTAGGTTACACTAGCCTGGGTGCTCAACCTTGGCGCGCTAAAACGCACAGAATCTCAAAACCGGTCTAGGAGGAAAATAGTTGTAATCATGCGTAGGTTATTGGTCACATGTCTACAATGTGTGTCTCCAGAAGAGTGATTATGCCTATCAGCGTATGTATTTAATTATACATTTGTTTATCCGCTCAAATCTGTGGATAAGAAAGGGAGAATTGAGTGGGGCACTATCCAATGTTATACTTCATGTTGTCTGAGGACATAAATGCAAGTGCGCAATATGTTCCCAAAAGTTTCTATTATATTATATTAATTAATTTCACGGCAATGGATTTGGTTATAGTAATCTGCTCTCAGATGTGCCAGTGGTCTGATGCGATTCAAGCGCATGGAAAATCCAACAGAATAAAAACAATAGGCCTACTTTCAAACAAAATTAAATAGATAAAGTTTAGGGTTAATTATTCCACAGTTACCTAGCTATGGCCGTCCGTTGTAGTATCTCTGTAAGCATATATAACAGATTTGATCAGGTGCAATGAAGTTGCATAACTGGATCCGAGTGTTAGGGGCGGGAATAGCTAGGTTCATACAGTAGTGGGTATTGAACAATATACTATGTCTAAGTTTCGAAATGTATTGGAACCCCGTACAATATTGCAGATAACATTGGTGGTTTAGGCCCATTCCTGTATTTTATATACAGAAAGCTTGGTCGTGCTCTGTTTTAAAAGGCACCATGCACATTGATAATATTTATTTTGTATTTTGTACTTTGGTAGGAGACAGGACAGCCAAATTAGCCCCTAAGAATTTAGTATTTTACTCCAAAATCAGGGCATTGTTTCAATGGCTAAACAATGTGATGCATGTTTAGAAATTACAATGTACGTGGGAAAAAAAGTTCACGGAGTTACACGAAGCTTATAACACGTGACTCGCCAGAAAAAAACGTAGGCTGCAACATTTTCCATATGACTTAATGATCTTAATGTGACCGAATTCATAAACTTATTTAAAAAATTGTAATGGTGGCATGGGTTGAGTGGCTACTTAAAAAATCTCCTAGACCTACATCAGCACTGAAGTAGCCTTTCTGGGTCAGCGGATCTTGGCTAAATGGAGCCCGTTGTTACCTCGGTAATTTTCATGTCAACATCTGGATCATTCAACCACTAAGGATACGTTACATTATGTTTTTTATTTTTATTATTATTAAACATAATACTCCACTTTGAATGATGCTACATTAGTTAGACTCAAGTAAAACCCACAGACACGGTATCAAAAACATGAAATCCATTTTTCTATTCTGTGTTTTGAAATAAGTCTAAATGCGATCATTTCAAAAGGTCACCGATAATGACAATCTGTATAACTTAGCTTCCAATAATATATTGATTGAGTATTATATCCAGATATTTCCTAAACATATGAAATGAAAAGTAATTAACAACAAAGGATGTTCACAGGGTGTTAGAGCATACTAGTGTGGTTATGCCAAGGTGAAAAGCAGAATGCAAAGTGGAATAGATTCACAGGGCATATTAGAGTTCAATAACAATTAACCATTCACCAAGGAGGTCACCATGAGTCGTATCTCCAATACGCTGTCCTTTGTTCATGGATAGCAGGAGGGAGGACAGTAGTTCTCTATGACGGAAAGTCATCGAGGTGTCCAAATTCTGTTTGTCTAAATGTTAATGGAACTATATTTTGAACCTGTTTTGAGCAACTGTCTGGTACAGTCTGAACATGCCATGGACATGTCTAGATGTTACATTTTTAACACTGAGTGGGGTACTGGGATCATTTGTGGAGCACTGAAAATAGAGGGAACTCCCTTGCATTGCACTGTAGCATATTCGTGCATACATTTATAATCTTCCTGAGGACAGTTATTGGAACATGATGAATCGATGAATCAATCTAAAACAGCACATCAAATTGAAACTTTTAAACTCCATTTGTGCTTTAATTACAATGACGGAAACAGCATTTCATTTTCAATTCTATGGACAGTCTGTATATAATCGGAATATAGAATTATAAATGTAAGAGAACAATGAAAATCACCAGGCTCATATACCTTACAATGCAGAAGCCTGGCGGTGCTGTGAATAATTAGCAAGGGATTAGGTGATATATCACATATACCAGCAGCCTGTAGCTCTTACTCTTATTTTTCCACAAATTCACAAGCCTGCTCCAAAAAAACACGGCTTTTGCATTTTTCTCTATATGTTTTAAATGAAGTGGTATTTCTAAATGGCAAATGAATGCCTGGTATAGCTTTCAGTTCACGGGGGATACCCTTGGCTTCCAAATGGCTCCTAAACCACACATTTCACAGCCGTAACATCTGTGGTGTATCACCATAAGAACAGCAGCTACATCCAAAATCATGGTGAGCAAAACCACTACAATGTTTCAATTAATGTTTGGTGCAAATTCGTATATGACATTCAAAATAACACAAGGGAAAATGTAATGGGACACACTGCTAAAAAGTAAACAATGATGCCTAACTCTGGTAGCGCTGCGGTGAATACTAAGGTTAATACAATGATGTACAAGATATAAAAATGGTAATTGGGAATTTATACCTATAAAAAGTACAACTGCATAGCTTGCCTTATAATTGAAGTACTTTTGAAATAACCGAAATGCACTGAGCCAGAAGAAAGCACGCCCATGATGGCTCTCTTAAGGCCATACAGTAAGACGAGTAAGCGCAACCTTTGTAGAAAATTCCCTGAAGATGGAGATGAGCCAGACACTACTTGCATAAGCAGACATACACCATGCACCAACTCACTGGAATTAAACAGCTGAACCAAGAATATGACCTTTGACCTTTGTGAAGACATTACTGAGGTTTTTCTTAGTGAGGGTTAATATTCCATATTAGATAGAAGTCACAGCAAATGAAGTCACACAACTTTTTTTCAGCTTTCTAGCAAAGCCATTCCCAGTTCTCAGGCTATTCCCAATTATGCTCGGCACATCAAACGAACATAAGCATAAAATTAAGATTTTCATAATACTGTATATGACAAATAGTATGTGCACTCAGGGCCATTTTGCCTAATTGTTTTATCTTCAGAAGTGATTTCCTGCCTCTAGGACAATTATTTTTCTTTATTTTGCTTACTTAGCTGAGTTACACGAGTTGGTGGCCACATGGTCTATGGGGTCTGAAAAAAACATTTTCACCTTATTTTTCAATCAGCTGAAAAATGTAGGTTATGCAGCATCACTGCAGAACCTAAAACGTTTTTCGGTAACTCCTTTGATGCATTTCCCTGGGATGCCTTTCCAGATGAATCTGTCCTCAGGAAGAGACCACAGTGCACCTTCAGTGGAGGATCTGCCAGTGAGTCATACTGAGGCACAGGTGATCACCAGGTGCTCCATCTGCCTCTTTGAATTATTATTTTTACTGTCATTACATTTTGTTCATTCAATTTGGCAGAATATATGCTGTACGATAACAGGATGTGGTAAAATAGTTTTTCCAAGTTGGTGTACCTGCTCCTCTCTGGGTCTCTAGGGCCCTGGTTCCTGAAGGCTCACTCTGGCACAGTATCTCTTCTTTTCATGAAGTGACCTTCAGAGGAGTTTGTGCAAAGATGTGTCCTTTAGTGTTCACTATGCTGCCATTATCAACCTGGTGGTTACAAAGTGACCCACATCCCACAATCACACAGCTTCCATTATGGGAGATCATACATAATTGGATAATTGGATTAATTGGACCTGGATTCAGATGAATATATGACTGAGAAGCTATGTGCCTACATACATTTTTCCAACATAACCTAGCACATTGTAATTTTGCCTAGATACATATACTAAACTCATGCTGTGTTAAGTTATCTTATGCACCAAAAATATGAAAATAATAATCAAATAATTTTCCAACAAAAAGGACAAAAATGTAATAAAACCTGAAATGTGATTAAACAATCCATCCTCAATGTAATTTCTCAGTGAAATGGATAAAAAATTAAATGGATTCTGTGACGTCCTCTGAAAAGCAACTCTTGAGAGGGGATTTCAAATTGGTCCTTGGAGAGCGGAGGGGAAAGGCCGAAATCAATGAGAAGCCCCCTTTCCTCCCACCCCTGGCCTCCTGTGGAGCTCTACCCAAAGCTAGTATATTTCCCCAAAAACACTTCATCTAGCAAGACAGGCCTTCACCCAGCCAGGATTAGACTGTAACTTGCCTAACTGCTATCTGCTGCTGGTAATTCTGTCAGACGGGATTTTGCCCTTTCTTGTCCTGTTTAGCGGCTCTAGTCCTGAGCAGGGAAGCACCAGGGGGCCAGCTGCAAAGGGCACAGGGAAGGAAATGGATGTCTGGGGTCTCACCGGTACAGCTCAGACTAATTCCTCCAGGATTAAAGAAAATGCAATGTTTTAATACATTGATGCGTACAATGCACATTTAAAAAATGCATATTTCAATTATGTCCGCAGGATTACATTGCTTCTTACAGCCAAAAATACAAATATGCATTGTCATGAAGACGAAACTTCAGTAACTTGCCCTGCTCAAACTTTTCTGCCTCTTTGTGTGCAAAAAAATGTGTTATATTTATGATAATTTCAGTTCAATTGTACTAGCTATGAGATCTCAAATCCCTTGGACACAAAGGGGTTCCCAGCAGAAAGGCAGAAACGGAATAAAGGACTCTGAGACGACACAATCCAGTCTCATCCAAAGAAATCTAAACATAGCTTCGCTACACAAAAGAAAATCAAAAATGCCGGTTTATAAATATGCAACCACATTGTGGAAAATGTCTATTTTAACACCACTGTAAAAGGATATATATATATTCTTTTTCCAGATTTCTATTTTAAAATGTTGTGGTTGCTTTTTTTTGTTTTAGAAAGTGCAGGGTGTAAACTTGTCTCGTCACATCGACTGCCACCTCATGCACACAAATAGAGGGCAATGTCAGAATTTGTTTTAGAATTACTAGAAGTTTTACAAGTGAGAAAAGACTGGGAGGCTCTAAGGAAACACATACAGCAACTTATTTTGGACAGACTACAGAAGGGCAGAATATATAAAATGCTCTTAAAATAAAATGTTTTTTCTTATTCTAATAATACATTCACTGGGGCTGCTGGCTGTCTTCATTGTGTTTAGTAAGGTACAGCTCTGGTGAGTGGACACCCTTCTATGGTACTCAATCTGGAATGTGCTTGTCCAATACCTACCAACTTACCATGCAGCACACTGCTCAACATGCTGTAAACTAGTAGCCACTGCATTATTGAGGCTCGAGGTGAATTTAATAAAATATTCAGTTTGAGTATATGTTCAAATGAATTGATTTCACGATTGGAATTGTAATCTTCTGTTTTATTACAAGAATATGAAAGCATGATTCAACCTGATCTTTACAAGCAAGTGCCAGATTTAATAAGGGGTCGTGTTGTGGAGGTTTATGATGATAATGACAATTTGTGGAAATTAATAGAATAGAATAGAATAAAATTTTCATGAATGTGCAGTATAAAAAGGTGCATAGTTATTCACTACTGATGAAGAAATAGTACTGAACAACTACTCTACCTACAGCACATTGTGCAATGTGTCCTAACATGCAGGCATTCAGAATCATGTACTTTCCTTTAGATATCTCTCAACTAAAAAACAACAAAGCTATATATTATGTTGCTTAAGTGAAGGACACCAAAAGGATGATTCAGACTTTTGGATACACACAAACAGTATATAATGTTCCTGTAATTGGGATCACATGGCCTGTTTGTGCTTCTGGTCTTATATTGTGGTTTGGGATTTAAAGAAAAGGAAAGATTATGTCACCAGCAAGCTCAAACTCCTTGAAGCCATGGCTGCGATGTAAGCAGAAATTACAACAAATGTCTGCCATTATATGGAAACAATAATGGTTTTTCACTAGGAAAATTCTAAGAGCTGAACACATTAACCTCAAAAATCATACAAAACTCTTCCATGTGTTCTTATGTTGCCACACTCACCCTGTAAAGATTAATATCGCATAGACAAATGTTCAAATGTTATTTTAGAAAAAATAAATACTGTTCTGAGTCAGCCCTTGCAGGATGCCTTTTATGGAGGTGTCTTCAAACCTGACCAGACTGTGATGTCACATCTGCTACACGTAGCTCATTAGCGGTTGGTTACATTGAGAAATGAGAACACGGAATAGCATTACGTTCCTCTTCAATGCATTATTTCTCCCTCAAGGGGTCTATTTAAGTGGGAACAGCAATGTTCTGAACAATCTTTAGTGAAAACAATGAGAAGTGCCAGAGACACACAAGTAGGGAACACACAGCTGAACATAAAATAAGAGCATGCTACTTTGTCTATAGCCCTTACATACAGTGAAATACTTGGCATGTATTTCAACATGTTATTTCCATGTAAAATACTAGAATACTAGGAATCAGGTACTATTCTGTCAAATCTTATTGCCCGTGAGTTTATGCCTTAATCCATAAATCAATTAAACACAGGCCTACAATAGATTTATCACCATGTGCCTAGAAAACCTTAAGTGTGGGCATGGGAAAAAATAAATATATATTGATGTCCATTAATCTGCTGTGCAGACATCGTTTTTTGCTTAATGTCAATCTAAAATCCTCAAACACAAACACGGCTGCCTTTGAGAGCACTGGGTGCAGGCATATCTGCAGCTGGACTCAGGGGTGCAACTGCTCCCAATGTGGGCCCAGCCAGCAGGGGTGCAACTGCTCCCAATGTGGGCCCAGCCAGCAGGGGTAAAACTGCTCCCAATGTGGGCCCAGCCAGCAGGGGGGTGACTGCTCCCAATGTGGGCCCAGCCAGCAGGGGTAAAACTGCTCCCAATGTGGGCCCAGCCAGCAGGGGTAAAACTGCTCCCAATGTGGGCCCAGCCAGCAGGGGGGCGACTGTTCCCATTGTGGGCCCAGCCAGCAGGGGTAAAACTGCTCCCAATGTGGGCCCAGCCAGCAGGGGTAAAACTGCTCCCAATGTGGGCCCAGCCAGCAGGGGTAAAACTGCTCCCAATGTGGGCCCAGCCAGCAGGGGTAAAACTGCTCCCAATGTGGGCCCAGCCAGCAGGGGGGCGACTGCTCCCATTGTGGGCCCAGCCAGCAGGGGTAAAACTGCTCCCAATGTGGGCCCAGCCAGCAGGGGTAAAACTGCTCCCAATGTGGGCCCAGCCAGCAGGGGTAAAACTGCTCCCAATGTGGGCCCAGCCAGCAGGGGGGCGACTGCTCCCATTGTGGGCCCAGCCAGCAGGGGTAAAACTGCTCCCATTGTGGGCCCAGCCAGCAGGGGTAAAACTGCTCCCATTGTGGGCCCAGCCAGCAGGGGTAAAACTGCTCCCAATGTGGGCCCAGCCAGCAGGGGTAAAACTGCTCCCATTGTGGGCCCAGCCAGCAGGGGTAAAACTGCTCCCATTGTGGGCCCAGCCAGCAGGGGTAAAACTGCTCCCAATGTGGGCCCAGCCAGCAGGGGTAAAACTGCTCCCATTGTGGGCCCAGCCAGCAGGGGTAAAACTGCTCCCATTGTGGGCCCAGACAGCAGGAGAGCGAGTTTGCCGGAGAAGGTGGCACATCGTCCACGCCGTGGCTCTGATATTGAGTTTCCTCCTGCAGTCTCTTCAGCCCCATTAATGTTCCTGATCTGTTAATGGTCAGGGTGCGGGCGCAAGCCGGCAGACTTCCTGTCTCTGCTGACGAGTGGCGGCGTGCGAACGCAGGGCTACCTTCTGTCGCCTGGCTAACCGCGCTCAGACCACAAGGTCCAAATGACCTTCAGCCCCTCTCCCTGTTGTTTTCGGAGTTGTTTTGCATCAGTGATCATCAAGGGGGGGGGGGGGGGGGGGGGGTAAAAAATCTATTGAAGGCCTTTACCTGATCAAAGACCTTGGGTATAAAGACACACCATCTGCATGCATTTAGAGATATCCATGACTAGAGTGCATAATGGATGTTTTGTACCACTTATTGATTAATGTCGCTGGTAGCTATAAAAGACACGGCGTTCTATTAAAGCGCAGTTTTGAATTTCGCAAAGTTACTCTACGCTGTTCCAAATTTGGCCAGAGTTTTTTTTTCTCAGCCAGCACAAGGCTTTCAGAATCTGTCAACACGTCTCTGAAGTCTGACAAATAATACGCTCTGCTGACCACATGCTTCCAATTCAACGCTAAAATGGCACATTTTTCACTGCATTGTCTGCCATCCCAGCTGCCCACAATGAGAAACACTTGCTTGTAACACTGAAAATTCATACTTAATTTTAATCGAAATATACATCATAAACAAATTAACATATTGATGGACAACCTCATTATTACTCACGAGTCAGAACACACAAGTTCATACAAGTGAACAATATTCGCCGTTGCATGTTTTTTTTTAAGCATTGAATTTTTTATGGCGTAACTGGAACTACAATACAATAAATCCACTAAAAATATTTTTCATAAACAAAAAGCATTCGAAAACCTCCCAAGGGATCATCTTTAAATACAATAGATATAATTATCTATTACAATACAACATTAAAAAATACATATATCTCTCGATAAATGTGATTTATAAAGAAGCATTTTTCGCACTTAAATAGAATACTGCTGTACAATTTATATTGTTTTCACATTTTTATCACACATGACTTCAATGAACTCGCCCACTACATGTATGGTAATGTGTGATCTTATCGTCTAGTTTAAATTCTAATAGGTTGTTTGGGTGCAGGGGATAGCGTCTCCTAAAGTGCCCTTTCACAGCCATTGGAGACGGCTCATGTTTCTGGACATTCTGTCGGGGCCCTAAATGCAGCTTCCTAAATGCAGCTTCCCAAACACCCCCTTGCTCCAGCTGCAGTCTGTGGGCAACTGGCAGTTAGCAGAGCGATGAAGCGTGTCCATTTAGTGACACTCAGAGACACTCAGAGACAGTGTCCATTTAGAGACACTCAGAGACAGTGTGTCCATTTAGAGACACTCAGAGACAGTGTCCATTTAGTGACACTCAGAGACAGTGTGTCCATTTAGAGACACTCAGAGACAGTGTGTCCATTTAGAGACACTCAGAGACAGTGTCCATTTAGTGACACTCAGAGACAGTGTCCATTTAGTGACACTCAGAGACAGTGTGTCCATTTAGAGACACTCAGAGACAGTGTGTCCATTTAGAGACACTCAGAGACAGTGTCCATTTAGTGACACTCAGAGACAGTGTCCATTTAGTGACACTCAGAGACAGTGTGTCCATTTAGTGACACTCAGAGACAGTGTCCATTTAGTGACACTCAGAGACAGTGTCCATTTAGAGACACTCAGAGACAGTGTCCATTTAGAGACACTCAGAGACAGTGTGTCCATTTAGAGACACTCAGAGACACTCAGACGCAGTGTGTCCATTTTGTCACAGTCCTAGACAATATGCAGCATATAAAGCACAAAGAAGAGACACCCAAATGAACAAAAACATTTTCAGTTTTTTCCAACTATAATGAATCAATTGTGTCTCACACATTACATTATTGGCATTTGGCAGACGCTCTTATCCAGAGCGACGTACAGTTGATTAGACTAAGCAGGAGACAGTCCTCCCCTGGAGCAACGCAGGGTTAAGGGCCTTGCTCAAGGGCCCAACAGCTGTGCGGATCTTATTGTGGCTAGACCGGGATTAGAACCACCGACCTTGCGTGTCCCAGTCATTTACCTCAACCACTACGCTACAGCTGCCCATTCTGAGTACATTCTGTGTACTTTGCATAGAAACCACACAGACAGCAGTTGCCGAAAGCAGCCCGATAAGTGCTTGCTTGGTTTAAGGGCAAAGCTCACTGTGGCTAGATTGTCTCTGCACTGAAATCACCCGTGATACGTAATTAAGGGAGAAGTGCCATATTTGGACTCCCTTCGGGAAGTGAAATGAAATGAGGTAAGTTGGATCCATCTTAATCTTTTGGCAAGTGATGAATTAAGCAGGGCAGGTGGAGTTTCCGTCTTTCTCATTGGAGGGGATGCTGAACCTGCTGCTGGGAGGGAGTGGTGCTGGTGGCTGGCGGCACTCAGGGCTCAATGCCCAATGCATGGCGTAGCATGAAATGGACGGCAATGGACAATTGACAGACATATTTAATCCGCACTATTGGCTGCCATTTTGATTCACGCCCACTGGTGCACAATGATGTCATATTAAAAAGTTTTCCAGGAAGTTGAAAAAACGTTGCTGAGAATGTACACAATTGTTAGAATTTTACACATTTTATGGAATATACACTCGTTTGTATGGTTATGATAAATTGACCAAATTGAGGAGCACGTGCACACACACACTCTGCCCTGTCCCAGTGCATCAGCACAATGTCAAGAGTCTGGGCTCCCCATTGCAAAACCCCCAACCCCCCTTCCCCCCAAACCTCACTGCTGCCCTTGCCCCCACCCCAACCCAAACTGAATGTGGAAGCTCTACACTACACAGTTTGCACTCCTGTTATTAACCAAAACACCCCATGCATTTTTACAGGGTGCAGTGCCACCAGTCCACATAGGGGCGCCTGAACTTGTTTGTTCATGGGCCCCATTAGATCTGACCTGTCTGCCCTCTCCCAGTCACACCATGGAGGCCACTGTCTCCACCAATGAGACTGATCCATGGAAGTGGGGCAGTTTAAATGTGAGCAAAGACTCAAGCAAGCTTTAAAAAAGTACACATTTCTGTTGTGTGCGTCATGAACAGCTATTATAAGTTCATGTGTTGCTCAATGAGCAAATTACATGTATCACTAATTTTAACATCTACTTATATATACTGTATGTAGGCATACAGTATATTGCAAAAAAAGATTTTGTGGGGTCCAATTCAAATATTTGTATTTAATATTAAAAAATAATGTAATATTAAATAAAGAATATTTTTTAAATGATAACAGCACATTAATGATATTTTGTCTTCAAGACAACAACCTTTGTGGCACTAATCATTGGCCCCTGTTGCCCAAAACTTCTACTTCGTTTTAACAGATCACAATATTTTGAGAAAGTATTTATAAAAAGTACAATTCAGTATCTTATTGTGCATTATGATCATAAAAGACATTATTTTCATGAACACAACAAAAGAATAACCCCCCCCACCGAAACACACTATCCAACCACCCTATTCTTTATGAACACACACATAACTAAATGGATCAGGCCCATTAATAATTAAGGTAATTAATTAGAGGTACAGCAGAGTACCTCCTCAACTCCCTTTTACCTTGATGTGTTTCTAAAAGCTCCCAGTTCGCTCAGCGCATCCTCAGCAGAGAGGGCCTAATTGCGGCTTGTTAGCCGCGTGTCTGATGTGGCTAACTGCGTGGAGTGCTAATTGGACATGCGTGAGTCCGGATGGGGGAGCTCTTGGGGTTGTGAGCCCAATTCTGAGGGGGACTAATAGAGCCCCAGCGTCAATGAGATCACCTGCGTTGGCTCGGACCGGACCGCCTCGGACCGCCTCGGACTGCAGGCTCTGACTACAGACTCTAACTACAGACTCTGACTACAGACTCTGACTACAGGCTCTGACCACAGACTCTGACTACAGACTCTGACTACAGACTCTGACTATAGGCTCTGACTACAGACTCTGACTACAGACTCTGACTACAGACTCTGACAACAGACTCTGAATATAGGCTCTGACTACAGACTCTGACTACAGACTCTGAATATAGGCTCTGACTACAGACTCTGAATATAGGCTCTGAATATAGGCTCTGACTACAGACTCTGACTACAGACTCTGAATATAGGCTCTGACTACAGACTCTGACTACAGACTCTGAATATAGGCTCTGACTACAGACTCTGACTACAGACTCTGACTATAGGCTCTGACTACAGACTCTGACTACAGACTCTGACTACAGACTCTGACTACAGACTCTGAATATAGACTCTGACTACAGACTCTGAATATAGGCTCTGACTACAGACTCTGACTACAGACTCTGACTACAGACTCTGAATATAGGCTCTGACTACAGACTCTGACTACAGACTCTGAATATAGGCTCTGACTACAGACTCTGAATATAGGCTCTGACTACAGACTCTGAATATAGGCTCTGAATATAGGCTCTGACTACAGACTCTGACTACAGACTCTGAATATAGGCTCTGACTACAGACTCTGAATATAGGCTCTGACCACAGACTCTGACTACAGACTCTGACTACAGACTCTGACTATAGGCTCTGACTACAGACTCTGACTACAGACTCTGACCACAGGCTCTGACTACAGACTCTGACTACAGGCTCTGACTACAGGTTCTGTTCAGAGTAGACGCATGGAAGCACGCAGGCAGTCGTACAGTCCGGCACACTAGTGTGAACTAACACAGAGGCTCGCAATCAAGCGTGTGCATAATCCGATTGGACAGTGCCAAGAGCTGACTCATTGATCAAATTATTGAGACGTAAAGCTTGGAGACTTATTCTTATGACCCAATCGATTTGAAGAACTTGAGCCAGAAATAAACATCTATTTAAGCCAGTTGCTGAATCACAGATATCTGATGATTCCAGGCCAAATATGCTTCATTTTGGCCCTTAACGGTCAGTTATGGCAATAGCAAGTGTATTGTGGGCCAGAAGAAGCCTAATTGCAACCGACCATGTGTGTAACATTTGCGCAACATTTCAAATTTGTTCCAAAAGTATCCCAAACACATATCACCCCGGAGATATGGCCTCATCAAGGATGAGTTGAGGCTGCATTCTGGCTGCCATGTTCAGATGGATTCAACGATCATGGGCCGGGGATCCAGCAGTAGAACAACAGCAGCAGAAAAAGCAATTTGTACCCGGTGAATACTGTACAATTAAAATGTCCTCACCAGGAATGATGACCGTGGCCTAAGTGACCACATACAGTGTTCATGGGAGCGAGGTCCATGTCATCACTGACTCATACAGATGGACTCAGCCCTGGACCCAGGGCCCGGTGAGGTGAGGAGAAGTCAAGCCCCTAAGTGACAGGAGGTCACGACACTGCCAGCGTCCTGCCCCCAGGCTGCCCCACTCATAATGGGACAAAAGCTACCAGATGTCAGCAGGCTCTTCACTGATGTGGAGCTCCTCTCCAAACAGGGCATTCAGTTTGAGCGTGTGCACCAAACAGACCGATATGCTTCACGATACGTCTGTCACAACACATAACTTCAAATCCTCCCTTTTTTCGCACAACAGTGTCTTTGCTCAACCGGATTCAGGCACTGTTGGTCAGATCTCATTATGGTGCACAGTTGAGCTGAGAAGAGAACTTTGAATTTATAACTATGAATTCAAACTATTCAAACTAAGTGTGAAATTACACATTTACTCTAACGTACAATGAGGGCTGATCTGATTTCTGATTTAATACAACTTATGCTGTTAATTATTTGATTAACCCTTTAATGTTCTGCTTGACCATTTGGTAGAGCATATCATATGTTTTCCATGGCTCTGTACTGGGCGAGGACGTTAAAGGGTTTTAACCCAAACTGTTGTGATATTTCTGATAGGAATGTGGGCTACAGCTGCAGTCTGCACAATGATGTAACATTTCTGATGTCGGCCAGAGCCAACAATGAATGGTCTGCACAGCAACTAGTAAAATAGCTGTTTGGAACAGAAATCACCCCAACCCTAATGTTTACATTAGCTCTACATTTTTATATGGTACATCCAATATACTTCAATACACCACCTATCTTTCACAAAAAGTTTATCGTGCATTAAAAGTGGCACATATTAAATTAAAATGGCAGCTATTTGAAATCAGTCAGTCAACGCTGAGGATGAATTATAGGCACACTGAATCAGGGCCTTTTACATCAGGATGGTGCTAATTTTAACATTTCTACATATTGCATACACTGTATATGCCCACTCAGCCAGCTGTGTGGCCCAATCTATTTCCAACTTCCCACTTCTGTTTTAGGGGAGCTGATGAAGATGAATGCAAAATGAAATGCAAACAGATGGCCTGAGCGATTCTGAGATCTAATGACTCCTAACATGTTGTCAAACCCCAGGATTACAACAACATTTGTCCATCACTTTTGTAGTCAAGGTGACAAGCAATCAAATGAGTTGATGTTTTTCTGCATTGTAAGTGAATGTTGGTGAAAATGTTGACTGTATATAGGCAGTGATATTTGGTACTTCCAGCAATGGTTGTTTATGGAAGTTTGACTTTATGGCTTCAGAAAGTATGCCATTCTGACTTAAATATGACAGGTGTGAGAGTAATAATTTCCATATAATTTCAACTGATTTCAAGGATTGGGTCAGCTGTACCTCCATCAAAAAATCTTTAGATTTGTCAAAATGAAACAAACTACACATGACAGAAAAATTCCTAAATGGTTTTAAACTACCTACAATGGGCCAAAAACTGCCCATTCCAGAAACATTGTGAGAGACGATATTACCCTTCAACACAGTCCCACAGGTGCACACACGCACGCACCCATGCACAAATTCTGTAATTCTGTTACAATAACAACTACAGCATATTTGTGAAGACGAGAAGAGATCCTCAAAGTCTTCAAAAATCAATCACTGAGGAGTGAGAGACAGACACAGAGTTTTCCCATGAGCCTGTTTGGGTCCTGGGGGAGGCTTGTAACAGGATCTCCATGACAGCGCACATTACAACATAAACAACATCCTATTCGTTAAGATCCGAAAGCCGAGAGGAACCCAGGGCGTTTCAACTGTCCCTGTAGAATTTCAGATGGCTCATTGATCCATTAATTTAGTAGACTTCAGAGGCCTAGAGAGATGAACAGAGCTCCGCTAAATTGAAAGGGGGCTAAGGGCTTAAAGAGAGCCCTCTTCTTTAAAAAAAAAAGGGAAAAACAGAGGAGGTGAGTGCCTCCCGATGTATAAATAAAGCTGTAGGTCATCCTGTTCTGCGAGGGCCCAGTGCAATCTGTCGCAAGAACGTGCTAAGTGAGACCCCCAAGCTCCCATTTCAGAGTTATCCATTTAGTCTACAGGAAGCTGCCAAATCAACATGACATCATCTTCCCCCTGCAAGCTTTTCTCAGGCCTGGGGAACATTAGCAGAATGTTAGCATTTTTCCATTGAACACACAGACTTATTCAAAGCCTGCGGAACGTTAGGAGAATGTTAGCATTATTCCATTGAATGCACAGCCTTATTCAAGGCTTGCAAAATGTTAGAACAACCTTAGCATTATTCCATTAAATGTACAGCCTAATTCAAGGGCTGTGGAATGTTAGAAGAACATTAGCATTATTCCATCAAATTCACAGCCTTATCCAGGGCCTGTGGAATGTTAGAACACCGTTAGCATTATTTCATTACATGCACAGCCTTATTCAGGGCCTGCAGATTTAATGGAATAATGCTCATGTTCTTCTAACGTTCCGCGGGCCCTGAATAATCCTCAAAAGGATCTGTAAGATTTCCAAACAGATGTACAACTCTGGCAATATACACACAATACCAAGTTAGATTTTTTTGGGTTTTTGTCCTGATATATTTTGGTAGAAATGTATATGTGAAGATTACATGGCCATATGAGGCTGAGAAATTACAGAATATGATCAATATCCATTGACAAATACAGCATTTAAACTTTCTACTGAAAGTTCTCCTGAATCGATTAAGGCAAAGCATGTCCCCATTTTACTGTTGAAATGACCTGTGATTCCACTTTCACACATTTCCACTTTCACTTTAGCCAAACCAGCTTGGTCAATTTACATGACACCAAATATTGTATGAGCGAAGTACATTTTTCATTCTGTTAATAAAAAGGAAACCAGCCAGCAGTTCTCCATCTGGCCATTCTCACAGCTAACTTCCTCAATCCCAAGGCATCTGCCCCAAATCCGAGATATCAGGGAGTCCTTTCGGGCAGCGGATATCCGCTGCCACATTATCGGACGGACGGCTAAGCGCGCTTACATGGCATTAAGAGATAACGGGAGGCAAAGTGCTATTGTCGCTAGAGGTCAGAGCTTGAAAAAAAATCACAGTATGGAAGAACTCACGCCCAAGCTCTCAGACAAACAGACAAACTCCACCTCATGGCCATCGCCATTTTACAATGACTGTTCACATGCAGGCGAGGAAGACCAAAAAAAAGAAAAAAGAAAATCGATGTTCAAGCAGAAGACAGAAATGTGAGACGACTAATGGAGAGAGAATTAAGGTGACAGAGCTTAGGGGATGAAATTCATATTAATATGGACATTCAGTGGCCGCCCCCCCCTTTCCCTGCCCCTCCTCCTCCTCCTCGCAGGTCACTTTGACAGCTTATCTATTGTTAATGGACGTGTATCGACAGGGCAGTGTGAAACCGCAGCCAATATTACATGTCGCCTGGTGGCGTAGAGTCTATAGTTTTATAGATTTCTGTTTCAGTGCCGCTACACTACGGACAGAGAGTGCCTCTCCCCTCATTTTGTTTGATCAATAATTTGTTTTTAGTAGAACATTACCGGCACATTAAGACAATGTGTGAGCGAGACGGGAGGGGACTGAGCGAGAGCTCTTTAATTAATAAACATGCTACGAGGCATGAAGTGCTACACGTTCTGCACAGCACCGCTCTGGGGGGCAGCTAGCTGCCCACTGCCAGCTGAAATAGAGTCTCCCTGCAACTAAGTACCTACTAAAATTATAACTTACAACAGGGATTCTCAACCATTTCCACACGGGGCCAGACTCTTTTAGAAAATGGTGCAAGCCAAACATTTCTCAAGTGCTATTTATAAAACGAGCGAGAAATAAGATGTATTGTATATACACAGTGCATGTGTGAATAAAGTAGGCGCCATCTTAGAATATGAAGATCCATTTCCTATGGTTCTGTCATTAATGTGAGACGTGCTGCTGACACCGAGCAGATCCAGACCTCTTACAGAACAGGAATACACTTGACCATATTGGAAATATAATATATACATTTCTGAGGAATGTATCAAAAATACATTTCAACACCTGAAAGCAGCAACAATTTAGAGTCTACAGCACTGCAATATATTTTATCTTCATATGTATACTCAGTGAGCACTTTATTAGGTACTTATTGACTTATTTGACTTATTTTTTTTCTTCTGCTGCTGTAGCCTATCCACTTAAAGGTTTGACGCGTTGTGTGTTCAGATATGCTCTTCTGCATACCACTGTTGTAATGCATGGTTATTTGTCTGCCCATTCTCCTCTGACCTCTCTCATTAACACCGCGTTTCTGCCCATATAACTGCTGCTCGCTGGGTCTTTTCTGTTTTTCACTCCATTATCTGAAAAATCTAGAGACTGTTGCGCTTGAAAATGCCAGGAGATCAGCAGTTTCTGAGATACTCAAACCACCCTGTCTGGCTCCAACAATCATTCCACAGTCAAAGTCACTTAGATCACATTTCTTTGTGAGTGTTTCTCATTAGTATAGTGTACCTCACTCTATGAACACTATAGTAATATTGTGTAGGGCCTCCCTTTGTTCTCAAAACAGCCTCAATTCGTGGCATGGATTCCTTTGAGATTCTGTTCCATGTTGACATGATTGCATCATGCAATTTCTACAGATTTGTCACCTGCACATTCACTAATTCATGGTGCAGTATCATGCTGGAAGAAGCCATTTGAAGATTGGTACATTGTGGCCATGAAGGGATGCACATGGTCAGGAACAATACTCAAATAGGCTGTGGCATTCAAGCGATGATTGATTGGTATTAACGGGCCCAAAGTGTGCCAAGAAAATATTCCCCACACAATTACACCACCGCCACCAGCCTGGACTGCTGATACAAGGCAGGTCGGGTCCATGGATTCATGCTGTTGGCACCAAATTCTGACCCTGCCATCTGTATACCTCAGCAGGTCGTCGGAGCAGGTTACGTTTTTCCAGTCTTCAACTGTTTTGGTAAGTGTGTACCCACTGCAGCCGCAGCTTTCTGTTCTTGGCTGACAGAAGTGGAACCCAACATGGTTTTCTGATATTGTAGCCCATCCGCCTCAAGGTTTGATGTGTTGTGCATTTTTAAACGCTTGTACACAATTGTACAGAGTGGTTATCTGAGTTACCGTAGCCGTTCTGTCAGCTCAAACCCCTGACCATTCTCTGTTAACCTCTCTCATCAACAAGGCATTTCCATCCGCAGAACCACCACTCACGGAATGTTTTTGGTTTTTCGCACCATTCAGAGTAAATTCTGGAGACTGTTATAAGTAAAAGTCTAAGCAGATCAGCAGTTACAGAAATACCCAAATCAGCCCATCTGGCACCAACAATCATGCCACGGTTTAAATCACTGAGATAAAAATTTTTCCCAATTCTGATGGTTGATGCAAACATTAACTAAAGCTCCTGACCTGTATCTGCGTGATTTTATGCACTGCTGCTACATGAGTGGCTGATTAGATAATGGTGAAAGGGGCTATATTTGGCCCTGGAGCCTGCAATTGAAAAGCCTTGGGTGGGGCTATCTCACTGAAAGGGCTGAAACAAGAGCACAAGCCATTTCTATTTAAAATGTTTATTAAGTTATGTACTTGCTGCCACAATTTACTCATTTAATCACTCATTAATAGTAAATGTGAAAACAGAGGCTGTGATTGATTGAAGACAGAGCCTCTCTGTAATTAACTTGTGGTTACATTTTAGGATTTGATATGCAGTATAAGACTGCCATCACCACATAACACTATCAGCATGTAACGCCACAATGGTTGAGTCATCTTACTTGGAAATCACTGAGTGCAGTTTTTTTTCATGAATGCACTCATTGAGAACATTAAAAAAATACCAATATAACTTGGAATACTTTTTTAAAACCAGCTTGATTATATGAGACGGGTTTCTCACAAAATGCAATATACTGCAGAACATGCAGATATTTCTCAGGCTAAACACTGACCTAATCAAATCTAATTTGACAGCATAACCCAAAAGGTGACTGCCAACACTGAGTCTCAGGACCTTGCATACTCACATGAGTGAGCACATTGAGGCTGGGTGGCAAAACAAAAATACAAAGGTGTTATTTACAAATGTTCCCATGTGACCTGTGCCTATTGGCACCTAATCAAGATTCTTTATTTTTCTGCACTACAAATAAGCCACCACGAGTGTTCTGAAAATTCACTGTAATCGGGTTACACAACTCGCGTATAATTCTCAGGGCAGACTGAAACACTGCAGTGATCCAATGCCAATCTTTTCTCGCAGGGCATTGTGTAATTGGTCTCAGTAATCACATCAAAGGCAAGAAATAACAGAAGTTCAGTAAATCTGACATGCTCATACGTTTATAAAATGTAATGGTCATGCAAGAAACAAAAAAAAACATTCTTAAACCAACTATGCTTAGCTAACCGTTGACATTTACATTACTTGGAAAGCAATAGGAATGAATTGGAGCAGCAGGTTTCATACTTAGAGTACATATGAAACAAACACACACATACACACACACACACATACAAATGGTGTGTGGTTCTTTAATGTTCTGGTGATATTAATGTCATATGTTTGGCATGTATAATCACATCCATTTTATAATAAGGTGAAACCAGGTTTAAAAACAGATACTATTGCACAATTCATGGGACAATAGCATGTACTGTAAGATTAAAATAAAAAACAGATTCTCAGTGATAGACACAAGCATACACATATCACCACGATCTGGATGAGGTAAAAAGCAAAAAGGCAAATTGAGTCACACTGCTGAGGAGGACCGTTTTGATTGACATTATTGAGCTCACAGGCAACTCATTATTGTGACCTCTGACCCCCCCTCTCTTGGAGCCCACAGAAGGCGTCCCCGAATCGTCAGGGGAATCCACGATGAAAAGCTGATTGATCTCCATCTGAGAGAGTCTTTCCTGTATCAGTGAGAGATCTAAGGATTCAAATATGCTTCTGTTCCACTATCTGGCAGTTCATGTGCATTTAAGACAATAACTGATATGTAACTTGTGGAACTCTTTTTCTTCATAAACTATATAATGTACGTAGCAAAGAAGCCGAATGAAAACACACCTCCACACTGCCACCGAAAGCTCCATATATTCCTCCCATCCTGTGTGTATTTATTTATATATTTTAAGTTTATGTACAGTACTGTGCAGAAGTCTTAGGCACCCTAAACTTTATTATATATATATGTTTATTTTTGTGTGTGTGTTAATATAAAACAACTCATTTGAGATTTCCAAATATTCATCTTCCAAAAGATTTAATTTTACAGAGACATTTTTGTATTTAATTAAAAAATGTAACATATTACTGTAAGCAATTGACTACTTTTTACATAAAAACTTGAACAAGGCTGTCTGAGATCAGAAGCAAGGAGCCAACCAAAGTCTGCAGAAGAACTGTGGCAAGTTCTCCAACATGCTTGGAACAACCTCCCTGCTGATTGTCTTATAGAACTGCAGGACAGTGTTGGCTATCTCAGAGAAGTGATGCAGTTTTAACGTCTAAAAAAATAATGATTTGATTCAGTTTTGAACTATTCTGCCAAATTACTCAAAAATAATGTAACATGTATAATATGTTTATTAAGGACCTTTCATTGAATTATTTTTGAAAGAATCGTATCTGTACAAAATGGTATACAGGTGCCTAAGACTTTTGCACAGTACTGTATATTGATATAATTTTGGTGTAAATGGAGGTATCTGCACATATTGCTTGCTATGAATCTGCATGCATTGGATGGTTTACATGGTGTGTCAAAATTTCAGAATTCCTATTTGGGGACCTGCTGTGCCAGCCAGCCAACAGCAGCAACATTCAACCTCTTTCACACAAACGGAAACATGCTCTGAATCCCAGTCATGGTCTCTATAAAGTGGAACTCATGTCATGGGCGTTCATAAGTGCTAAGACCCTGAATTGGATGCACTTGACAACATGCTCTATGTTAGAGAAACAAACACACATATCTCATCCATGTGCTGGTCAGAGAATGAACCAATTAAACCAGTATAAATTACTTGGCTATGGTGGAGTTTCTGATACAGGTACACCACCTTTGTTTGGGCTCATATGGAACGTTTGTTTGGGCTCATACGGGACTTTCGTTTGGGCTGATATGGGATGTTTGTTTGCGCTCATATAGGATGTTTGTTTGGGCTCATATGGGATGTTTGTTTGGGCTCATACAGGGCGTTTGTTTGGGCTCATAGAGGATGTTTGTTTTGGGCTCATAGGGGATGTTTGGGCTCATAGAGGATGTTTGTTTGGGCTCATAGAGGATGTTTGTTTGGGCTCATATGGGATGTTTGTTTGGGCTCATACAGGATGTTTGTTTGGGCTCATATGGGATGTTTGTTTGGGCTCATACAGGGCGTTTGTTTGGGCTCATAGAGGATGTTTGTTTTGGGCTCATAGGGGATGTTTGGGCTCATAGAGCATGTTTGTTTGGGCTCATACAGGACGTTTGTTTGGGCTCATATGGGATGTTTGTTTGGGCTCATACAGGGCGTTTGTTTGGGCTCATAGAGGATGTTTGTTTTGGGCTCATAGGGGATGTTTGGGCTCATAGAGGACGTTTGTTTGGGCTCATATGGGATGTTTGTTTGGGCTCATACAGGGCGTTTGTTTGGGCTCATAGAGGATGTTTGTTTTGGGCTCATAGGGGATGTTTGGGCTCATAGAGGACGTTTGTTTGGGCTCATATGGGATGTTTGTTTGGGCTCATATGGGATGTTTGTTTGGGCTCATAGAGGATGTTTGTTTTGGGCTCATAGGGGATGTTTGGGCTCATAGAGGATGTTTGTTTGGGCTCATATGGGATGTTTGTTTGGGCTCATAGGGGATGTTTGGGCTCATATGGGCTGTTTGTTTGGGCTCATACGGGATGTTTGTTTGGGCTCATATGGGATGTTTGTTTGGGCTGCGAGCATGACTTCGCAGAGCGCTAAGTCGCCCATGTTCAGATTTTTTCTTCTTTTGTGGATTTCAAATGATGGTGCATCAGGGTCACGTCTTAAGTGCGCGGCAGTTGAGCTGACTGTCAGTCTGAGCATAAGCAATCAGACAGCCTACAGAATGGAGCTGTGGCCTCTGGCGTTATACTCAGATACAAAAGCTGACCATTACGTTACATAAGCTTCCAGGAGGGCAGGCGGGACAGGAGATATGCTTCAGAAGTTAAAGGAATGTTTTATGACTGAATATCAGAGAGCTTTTCAATCTTGCACTCTCATACAAAGAGCTTCTTTAATAAATAGCTTGGCAAAATAATTTTTGTTGATGAGACAAAAGTGATTTTGATCCTATAAATCAAATCATAAAGCAGACTTAAAATATTGACTAATTGAATTTTACTCACAATGAATTGAAACCAGACTGGCAACCTATCCAGGGTGTATTCCTGCCTTTCGCTCAATGTATGCTGGGATAGGCTCCAGCCCCCCTGCGACCCTGTTCAGGATAAGCGGGTTAAGATGATGGATGGATGGATGGATGAATTGAAACCATTAATTAGCAGTGTTAACATTTATAAACATTTCAAACACAAACACGGTTTGTTTGTCCCTTTTTGCAATTCATGAATTGCAAACTTGTTTTCAGTCATTTTCTCTACTGCAAATGTATATGGTAGAAGCCCACTGATCATTTTAAAGCTCATGTGCAGATACATGCTATGAATCTCAGATGGCAGCCATTTGTCTCCCATGAATTAAAAGTCTCATTCCGACATGAGGTGGAAACTCCTGCTATGGGACCATAGAAGGTTGTCAGGAGTGTGATTCCATCAGGATGAACAGCTATGCATGATTCAGGCTAATCTTCCACAGAGGAGAACTGCTGTGGATCACTAGACTCATCCTTTCTGACAGCTCCATATCTGAGGAAGACCAAACAACTGTGTGTTCATTCAATGATCATGACTGAGGAGGAGGAGATGGAGGAGAAGGAGGAGAGGATGAGAAGGAGTGGCCACAGTATAAACACACACACACACACACACACACACACACACACACACACACACACAGAATAGATCACAAGCAAGGTGGGTTGGTATACAAAATAGCCTATATACACTTATTAACCAGTCAGATTCAAGTATTCATCATAATCATGGTATATTCTACACACTTCAGATTACTGTTTTTAGAGATAAAATATGGTGTATGTGAAAATCAGAGGGTAAACTCTTTTTTTTTTATTATCGTTATCTGTCAGACCCAAACCAAGATTACACCCACATTCAGACTAAATATTCCTGAACTAATTAAAGGATATGTGGTAGCAGTGATCAACGAGAGCACTGAATCAGCAATGAGCGCGTTCAGAATATGCATCGCCATCCATGAAATGTGTGGCGAATAAGCTGTCACCTCGCTTAACCTCTTGACAAACAACGGGAGAGACTCAAGAAGTAAAGACACTTTTGCTTGTCAAAAACAGTTTTGTCAAATAATGTGCTCAAAACCATTCCATGGGTTAGTACACGCCACGGGAATGGTACGATGATTCCAGTGTTTCAGCAAGGCAGTGATCTCATCTACAGCCAACGTTAGGGCTTGTGAACAAGCGGCATATCATTCCTGAGCATTGCACAACCAAACCGCAATCGCTCCCTTTAACGTTATTAAGAAAACAGACATCCTTAGGCTTCTCATTCCATTCCAAAAGTACCAGTGTTCCTCATTTTCCAATGATACTTAAGCCAGTGTTCAATCCAATTTACAGTGGGCTCTAGAATTATTGGCAAAATTAGAAAAATGCACAAAAAGTCCTGTGAACTAAAAAAATAAGCCTTATTTTTCAGCACGCGTAAAGTAGTGCCGTTTGTTGCCGCCAAACACGTTGATGGTGTGTATGGCCACAACGTTCAATTTTTGTGTCATCTGACCATATTCTTACAGTCATAATTCCAATTTGGAAAACTTGTTTACAGGTGTGGCGGTGCCATTTTATGTTTTTTAGACTTGGTGACCCCAAGACACAACCAATCTCTACAATTCTTAATCTGCAATCCTTGGGTTACTTATGGCCACCATATTCCTCACTGCCTGTGAGCATAATATACAAGTTTGCAACCATTGCAACCATTGACACCTTCTATTATTGCCCTCACGGTCATGTACTTTTTGTACCCATTACTTACGGTCAATTACTATCTGATTTTTCTTTTTTTATTGAATTATTATTTTTATATTCCAATGAAACAGGAAGTAATTGATTGACACAATATAGACTGAGATTAACCAAAGTAAAGTAAAATAGTATTTCCAATTTCACTTGATTTTATTTAAAATAATTATTAGGGTTGCCAACAATCTTGGCATCTGTGGTTTTCAGAAAAGATAAAAAAAACTTAGACTAAATATATTGAAATAAAAGTATATAGTTTTCCCATATGCTTGAAGAAAAAAATATAGATAATTATCTGGAGCCCACTGTATGTTCCCTGCAAAACAGCAGTCCATATATATTCATAGTTGGGCTTGCATAGACCTAGATGGGCCAGTACTACCTAATTGGGTGTGGCGGTTCAGCTAAGATAAATGAGTGGGCCACCATTTAGATGGCCATGGTCAGCTGTGGCCCACCTGTGCCTACGTGGTTGAGACAACAGTGCAGGTGTTCATGAGTCCAGCACATCCATTATCACAACAATGTTCCTGATTGCCTCACATCTGTCTATCATGTCAATATAAGGCAGTTTGGTGAATGACTTGCAGGGTTGTGTTCTGTATTTACAGAACAGGGACTATGCAGCCATGGAGCTGCTCAGTTCTGTACACGTTGACTTTCCTGCTGCGGCTCCCTTGTCCCGGGTCTGGATGTCATACGCTTTTAACATACAAAAAAAGAACGGAAGGCTTTTATGCCCCTTTTCAGCTGGCTTCATCAGAGATTCAGAGCCCTTTTTCTCTTTTATTGCCTCCCCCGCTTATCCCTGTCAGTTTCAATCAAATGTACCTCTTTACCCTCCAGCAACTGGGCCTCACGTGGTCCCACTTGCTACCGGCTATGATTCTGGAGTTTTAAAGTGCCCTATAATAGCTCCCGATAATTGTAGATGGGGGAAGAATACGGTTCCCTGAATAAAATAAATAAATAAGATGAATAAATAAAAAGCTTGTATCCGCAGAACCACGTACAGAGGTGGGCATGTGTTCCATAATGAATATAGATTGGATGTTGAAATATTTATTTTGTGGAGAGAAGTGGTCGGCTAAATGGTGCTTGTTTTGGAAGCCGGACCGATGGTATTAAAAAAATAAATAAAATTGTGTTTTTCGAGTGGCTGTGGAAAGTCCCTGGGCTTCTGTACCTGCAGCGCTTCAATTCTGCCTGATGTCATCAGAGCGGAGAGTTCCAGAAGCTTTCCAGTTCCCCTGCAGTCAGAACTATGCAGACAGACATAGAGATCGCCCGCACAGTCCACAAACAGCTACGCATAATACACTAAATAGGTCTCTGTTCAAACGCTGTTTGTCCATGTCGCCATTTCCTGCGCTGGTGCACTAGAACTGACTGCTATTGCTAAAAGCAATGTTCCTTTTCGGATGCTTTTTTAAAACCCTTTAAGGTGTAAGATATTTTCAAGGTGTAGGATGTTTTTGACTGAACATTCTAATGCAGATGCAACAATCACTATTGGTAATTGAAAGCAATTTTGTTCTAAAACCCTGACTAGAAGAATTTTGGGGAAAAAAAATAAAAAATTGCCAAAGGGTTAAACAATATTCCTTAAGGATGTTCTTTAAACAATGTTTCTTATGGATATTCCACTTCAAAGAAGTTGGGGAGTGAGAAGCACTTATTTGGCTACTCCAACCTTGCATTAATCTAAAATACATTTATTGTGATTATAAAATAGCCAACATGACTTGGCCATAAAATCTTTAGTTTGACTCTGATTCTCTACTATAAGGTCTCTGACCCAAGTAGTTCTAGCTCCAGCGCTAAAGACAAAGCTCAAACTGTGATCAGTAATCAGCTGGATAATACAATCATAAAAAGTGAAGTGTCGGAGTATTAAAGCCAAAACTCCACAAAGGAAGAACATTACATTATGAGCTAGCTACTCTCTTCATACAGAGAATAGTAGCAGTGCAGAATAGTTTGGCAGGTCCCTCCCTCAGTAGTGGCAGAAACTGAGGGAGGGATCTGCCAAATAGGTAAATAAAAAAAAAAGGTTTATATAGGTAAATGGTGAGAACTGGGTACAATTTGGTGGTAGAAAGATGGTGAGCATTGTTGGAATGAATGACCTGTACTCATCATTCTGTAGGTTATGGTTATTGTTATGTTATATTAAGTAGGAGGTAGTGAATATTTCACAGACAGCACATATTGCTTTTGACAAAAACAGGACATGAATGAACATTAGGGTGAAAAACATTAGGCTTTGGGTCAACTAGCATTTTAGAGATGGCAAGAAATGCAATCCTGTCATCAGTAAGAATGCAACAGAAAACTAAGAATAACACTGGGCCTGGGGCGGGCTTTAGGATTCACTGGTCCATAATGTTTTTTTATTAATATCCAGCTTCTATCCACCTTCGGAGCTAACTGCCACAGTAAATACTCTTCAGTCAGAACACAACACGAGACAAAGGTGCTCTGAGAATGATGATGTATTCTATACTTCATTTTTTACACAGAAGGTGATATATGCATGTTTTATTACATTATAATCAATAGAATATTTCAGTCATCATTATAAATTAATGAAGCTCCTGCACTTCACAACAATTAAGCCGGCATGCATACATCACACAGAGTGAGTGGCAGCTCATTCATTCTGTCATTTATCAGAGTGCTGGGGCATGTAATAGCACGTGTGCACTTTAAACCGAACATAAGGAATACAGGAAGAAAAACCTGACGCACCTAAGAAAAGGGCCGGTAAATTAGAATTGATCTTGTGTGACTTTACCACACAACTGTGTGCTTTCATAAAAGTTATGGCAGAAAAACCTTTTACAGTGTTTTAGAAGAATCAGGTCGACCAAATATAGGTAATCATATTTTCACCATCTGGGCAACACTTTCAGCCACAGTGAGAGCTATCTTTGGACAAAGTAGAATGAAAGTATCTGCAGTAACCACCAAAACTTTATCTAGTTTTCAGAGGACCCTCAAGGTGATTCATATCATTTTAATTGACAAACCTGAAATACGTCAATGATGGTATTATAAATCATTAAATTCTCTCTATATATACAGTATATACACTCACTAAGCACTGAATACCTGTACACCTACTTATTCATGTGATTATCTAATCAGCCAACCTTGTGGAAGCATTGCAATGCATGAAATCAGGCAGCTATGGGTCAGGAGCTTCAGTTAATGTTCATATCATCAGAATGGGAAAGAAATTGAATCTGGTGCCAGACAGGGTGGTTTGAGTATCTCAGATACTCCTGATCTCTGGGAATTTTCACACATAACAGTCTCTAGACTTGCAAAGAATGCTGCAAAAAACAAAAAACATCCAGTGAGCAGCAGTTCTGTGGGCAGAAATGCGTTGTTAATGAGAGAGGTCAGATTTGTAGGACCAGACTGGTCAAAGCTGACAGGAAGGTGACAGTAATGCAAATAACCACACATTACAACAGTGGTATGCAGTAGAGTATCTCTGAACACACAACGTGTCAAAACTCTAAGTGGTTAGGCTACAGCGGCAGAAGACTTAATACGTGTGTGTGTGTATAAATAAAACATCTGTGGATGTTTTGCAGAGACTAGGAGAAGGGTATTTCCCTCACAATAGGAGTGTCTCCAAGCTAATAAAAACACAGGGTGTGGAAGTGCATTTTCAGGGATGTGTATGGCATTGCTGCCCTTGCACAGAGCAGACATGCCCTCCAGATAACTGCTTTCCCATGTATTTCTCTACACGATGGGTCACCATTGTCCCTGCCAGGCAATTTTATAGCAAACAAGCTAAATGATTTTACAAAAACACCTTATGTGACAAATGGAAAATAGCCAAGTCCAAAACTGGGAGAAAAAATAACGCACTTCAATTCAATTAACAAGCAAGGGAATTTGCTCATCTGATGATAATGCAACACAAGTCATGTTCTAACATGAGAATATGACTGCATGCTATGATACACATTCTGCATCACCTTTCTAGCATTATGTTTTGAATTTTTTTTTTATGCACAGTGATTTCAGACACGCACACACAGACACACACAAACACATGCACACATACACGCACCTGCACACACATACACATACGCAAACACACACAAACACACACACATACACAAACATACATACGCACACAGTTTAGTTTAGTTTGCTGCACACACATCTGCGAGCCCTCACATCTGAAGGCCTTAATAAAGTAGTAATTCTTTTGCATTTTACATGACTCTGGGGCTTTCTGCTCTTGCCTGTCTGTTCCCTTCACATCACCGCCACTAACTGGAACAGTTCTGGGCTGCAGGTTTTCCCTCTCCCCCGGCAGAGAGAGTCTGTGCCAGATAACATGCCACAATTACACTGGACAACGCATACGTCATAGGCAACAGTAACAGGAGAAAAAATATATACTTGATTGATCAAGATCCTGGCAAATTTCTCTGGCATTAGGGATGCAGTAAAATTAACACAATACAGCACAGAAAATACATGTAATCAAAGAATGTGCATCCAAATTAATCATTTGCCTGCAGATTCCCTGTATATGTGTATACAATTGTAGTTGGCTTGGTTTCAAGTGAGGAAAGATATCACCTGATTACTATTTGTCTGTTTGAGCCTAACAGGTATTTACTGTATGGTATACTTCTAGACACCTGAGCATGTGAATGATGCTGAAAATCTTTTTCATAAAGAAGAAACGTTCACTCTGAATTTCAATTTGAGCAATCGAAACGGTAGGATTCAACTCTCAGGCCATTACTTCTATATCATCCTATTCTATTAATCCTATTAATTCTTTAATATCTGCCACTGTTGAGGCATAGCTACAGTGAGACGACAACCTATTCAAAGTAGCAGCTATAGGCTAAGGAATCATTGGAAATATTTCCAAAGAAAACAAAACAGTTTTCCTGGTCTATATAATGCACTAGCTAAACTATCCCATATGAGTATCCCATAAAATAATTAGATAATGAAATGTATTTCACAATTATACTAACTTATACTGGAGTAGTATAATTAGTTCTGTTTATCAACATTTCATTCTTTTCAATAAAGGAACTACACCCCAGAGTCAACTGAATTATAAAAAGCCACGTGACAGTGTTAAATAACAGTATCGGCCCTGAATAATTTTCACACTGCTTCGGTAGGAAAGCAGAACGAGTTGAGTCTCCAAGCACTAGAGTCTCCAAATTTTACTTAAGTCAACTCATGACTTAAATATTCAAAGTTCTTCTTTTTTTTCTTCTGAAGAGGACTGGGAGTCTTTTAGTCGATTAGTGTCTGTGGGAGGCATTAAATACTAAAGAGCACTATATTCGAAGGAGCTGAGCACAAGGTTGTTTTTTTTTAAACTTAATGCACATTTAATGAGGCGGCCTACCCTGCCTGGAGCAAAACAGAAGCCGATCACATCATTCAGAGTGACAGGCTGTGGAGTGAGCTATGAATTATTGCTTATTAAAAGGGCTAATTACGCCTGCCATTCCTGTGCAAGATTTATTTGACAAAGGTACAATTTTGGGCTGATAGTATGAAGATGAAACACACCACAGAAAGGATACAGCAACCGCTTCTCCTGACAGACATACTGCTGTGTTCATAGGGAAACACAGAAAAGGCTTTAGCCATAAAATTCATTCATACATAAAGCACAGGTGCTTAGCCCACACTCCATTCATGATAAATATGCTCTTGCATATATAGACTCATGTGCTCACATCCACAATGTGACCCAGAGAAACACATTGCTAGAAACAGATTTGAACACTTCAGCAAGACTGAAAATTAACAATTAATCTTCCATACAGAGGCAATCAAGAAAAAGAGTATGCAACTGTGTCAAATGAAGCATTTATAGTTACTTTGTCAAATGTATTTTCTTATGGAAATCACTATTCATTTAATTATAAAAACCTTTTGACTGCTGAGTGTATTTCAGTTACTTTTATGAATTGCTCATTCAACTCTCGAATGATTAATGCATCCGATATTTTTAGTACCCAGGTAAAGACTGCGGCCTATGTTATGATGCACTCCCAGGGGCTAATGACCAAAAGAAACATTTTGTGACAAGAGTTAAAGAATTCAATTTATTTCTCAATGTGTTACAGCTAAATTTACAATCTTCAGCCAAATATGAACATGCCAAAACCTTCTGAAGAACAATTCAGGACTACAGTCACAACTGTGATCACTCAGCTGCTGAACCGACTTGCAGGGGAAATTCAAAATGCAGAAGAATGAATATTGGATGTGATCCTTTTATTGTCCAGGTCTTGTAGTATTGCTGGTTATGAACAGAGACTAATGTGCTGTAGTGGACCCCGTCACACTGGGGGCTGACTCTCTGAGAGATTTGTTTTAGAGCCCTGCTTGAATGAATTTCACCTTTAAAAAGCCCAGAAGGTGTTTTTCTGAACAAACACTGTAAAAGCTTTCAAACCTATGTCCCGTGTCTTCAACCTAATCAATAATGAAGAGATTTAAAAATGTGAATGTTTTCAAATGCATTTATTGATGTGGTCAAGATGTACTTCCGCCATGTCAGATATGTGGGTCAAAAGGTCAAATTTAAAATGATATTTAGGAATGATTCTATTTCTTATGATAGGCCATCTCATTATAAATGTCTGGAAATGTTTTTAGCACCGTAGATGCATCAATTAAGATCTATGCTTGGTAAAATCACAAAATAATTCTGAATGGAATAGTACAGTAATACTGTATATATTTGGAATTTGACATTTTTACCAGGCAAAACGGCAATTTCAAATTGAGGGTCGTTTGTGTTTTATATCCTTAAAATGTACAACCATGAAATTACAGTCCTAATGCTCTTTAGCATTTTAATTCTCTCTCTCTCCCTGTCTCTCACACAGGCACGCAGTCACACACTGTAGAGTAATTTGTGGTGTGGTACATATACACTCTTCTCCATAACACAGGCTGGATGGTTGCTGAATTCTAAGGTTTTGTTCCCGAAGGTCATAGGCTCACTCATATACCTCTGGTCCTACCTGCTGATTTCTGTTCATCAGTTTTAACACCAGCTTTGTTTTTCAGCACCTGGGGCTCCCACAGATGAATCAGGGTGAACCGTGACAGCGTTTATAAATCCTGGAGACTTTACCTGCGCAATACACACCAAAGAGTTTAGAGTTATGCCTACGGGCCACTTTTCTCTGGATCAAATATCAGAGACGCATCGTCTGAGGAAGTGTAGAACACATCGCTGCATAAATCTCTCAGAGGGCAGCTTTTGACTAGCATGACTTGATACATGTTCTTTCTGTGCCCGTGTCTCACAGACTGCTCACTGGTCACGTTCATATGATTTATCAGCATCCATTACCGATTTATAAATATCAAGGGAAATATTTTTGAGGTTCTCAGAATTCCAGATGGGACTAAAAATAAAAAATAAAGACTTGCTTATCCAACTTGCACAGTATTACAATGATACAGTACTTTTTGAGTGATCTTTAATGTGTAGATTGAATATGCACGTGTATCAATACAAAAATAATATTTCTTCTGTGACTTTTTAAAAAAATTACAAGTTTGGTGTTCCTGCCCTTAAGTTTGACATTTGAGTCTGTGTTGAAAAAAGAATCCATTGCTTGAGAAATACTACTTCAATGTCCTTTCTTTGTTTTAATTAAAAGTGAACCTGATGTGCAACTATTACATTTCTTAACATCCCTTGCAGCCCTCAAGCAATTCCTGTAATACATACTTCAATTACAGTGAATGTGAAAAGATTTGTTGACAAGCGACAGTTCTATTATTATACGAGTGATGGTAGTATTATACATAGTGATGGTACATTTTGTAGTACAACCAGCAGCTCAAATTGCATCCTCATTTTAAACAGAAGAATTTGACAGACATGGTAGATTCAGATAAGGCTGTATAATACTTCTTTAGTCCTTGCTCAACAAATATGAAATCAGGTCTGCTGTCTGTGTATGGTAGACTTCCCAAAATAAGGAAGAACTATGTATCTTGATTTACATCGCAAACAATAGCAGTGTTTGTTGAACTTTTTCCACATGCCTTTAAGTCACATTGGATTTTTCAAAAATTGTTTTTACCTCTAACATGCGGTGAAAGAAAAATCATGAAATATTATCCTGTGACATACTGATGGTTTCAGGTTTGGTTTTCATTGTTAGTTCTGAGAATCAACTTGCCGTTGTTGAAACAAACCACATTCTTCACCTTTGGCAAATATGTTTTGAGCATATGGAAACTTCCTTTTATATGCATGCCTGTACAACACATACACACAGATAAGATTAGTGGCAGATTAATGCAACCCTCAGTCTATTCAGTCAGTCTAATGAACAGTCTAATGAACATGAAGAATAAAACATTCTTGCTTTTGGGATATCTTTGTTGTCAATCAAGTGCATATCATTCAGCTGTAGATAATGTCCATATGGTCCTTCTCTATCTGTAACCCTCTCTTTCTTCACTGAAATAATTCCTGGACTGGGATGAGTTGCTCTGAAGCAGGAAGGCAACATTAGTCCAAAGGGTCTAAACACTGAGCAGGAAGATCTCAACAGGGCATTTAAACAATTATGTTGGAATTTTTCATTGGAAGTGATGAGCGATGATGACAATGTTCAGGTTATCAGCCTTCACTGATCTGGGTTACTCAATACCGCCACTCTCTAAGAACACAAATTGCTCTAATCTTTCTAATGAAGCAATAATGACACATGACAAGTTTGACAGCTAAATTACCCATTGAAAAGTAAGATTAATGTTCAAAGAAAAAATAACATTCAAGTTTAAAGTTCAGTACAACAGTATATTTTGCTGTGTTAGAAAATTATTTCATGATAAAAAATGAAAGGTTAAAGGTACTCCTGTTGAGACCATTGGGTGTAGTCTGTAGGGCAGCCAAGTCTCAACTCCAATATAAATCCCACTGTGAGGCCAGGGGTTCAATCCCCTCTCTGTACTGTGATCCCATCTCTATCTGTACCCCTCTCTGTACTGTGATCCCATCTCTATCTGTACCCCTCTCTGTACTGTGATCCCATCTCTATCTGTACCCCTCTCTGTACTGCCATCCCATCTCTATCTGTACCCCTCTCTGTACTGTGATCCCATCTCTATCTGTACCCCTCTCTGTACTGCCATCCCATCTCTATCTGTACCCCTCTCTGTACTGTGATCCCATCTCTATCTGTACCCCTCTCTGTACTGTGATCCCATCTCTATCTGTACCCCTCTCTGTACTGTGATCCCATCTCTATCTGTACCTCTCTGTACTGTGATCCCATCTCTATCTGTACCTCTCTGTACTGTGATCCCATCTCTATCTGTACCCCTCTCTGTACTGCCATCCCATCTCTATCTGTACCCCTCTCTGTACTGTGATCCCATCTCTATCTCTATCCCTCTCTGTACTGCCATCCCATCTCTGTCTGTACCCCTCTCTGTACTGTGATCCCATCTCTATCTCTATCCCTCTCTGTACTGTGATCCCATCTCTATCTCTATCCCTCTCTGTACTGTGATCCCATCTCTATCTGTACCTCTCTCTGCACTGTGATCCCATCTCTATCTCTATCCCTCTCTGCTTTCCCTTCATCAGAATAAAATGAAAAATAGTTTAAAATAAGTGAAATTTAAACATACTCCCCACAGTATGAGGATGAGGTTTGCTGTACATGCCGCCTACTCTTCTTCCTCAATTCTAAGCAGTCAAACCACACAACGTATTTCAGAGCATCAAACACATTCAGTTGAAATCCAAATGCCCAAATAAATCCTGAATACTCAAACATATTTGAAGAGAAGGGTCGGTATGCGTTCCACATTAAGCTTCAAAAACAACTCTGAACCTTTTGCCGTCCCTTTGGCATTCCAGGCAAGCCCTTTGGAAAAAGCGCCAGACAAAGCAATGGAGCCGCGCAGGACTTGGCACTGCGTGAGCTGCGTATGCTGTGTGAAGGGCATCGCCGCCTTACATCAGCACTCCACCACCACTCACAGGGCCGGCCAAAGAGGAGAGGCTGCTATTTTCACCATTCCCCCATTCTGAAGGCAGTGGGTTTCAGAAGAGTACCAACACTTTGAAATCGGGCCTGTGGCCAGGGGCGAGCCGCTTGTAAACAGCTAAACGGGGAGCAGAGAGTGGGGGTCAATGGTAACATTTACAAATTGTATGTGTGATCAAAGCCCACCCCCCCCCACCCCCCTTGAGTCTCTAGGTGTGGACTGGGGAATGGAATGCATTAGGAATGGCTTCCTCTGGCACCACTGCTGTAGCCCTGGTCTTCTTCTTGCCAATCTGTGTCTGATTTTTTAGGTCTGGTGCCCAAACGCCCCATGGGCCAAAGGGAGCTGGCTTCCAAGGCGCGGCTCGGAGCCCGAGAACCCGGAGCCTCGCAGCCCGTCACAGTCGTTTAAACTGACACGCTCACGCTCCTCCGCGGGGCTTTGAAACAAACACCACTCACCCGCCGCAAACATATTGCGTCTGACATAGTTTGGAAGTTACACCTTTTTAATCTTTTCAAAACAGCGGCTCGAATCGCCTGCTCGATACGCCGCTCGCGTTTTAAAAGGGACCGCAGAAAGAAAAAAAGAATCTACCATTGTCCTTGTTTCATGCGATCCGTCTCATTTTAAATAATCCCCTGGCTTACAAACATGGTACTGTTTATCACAACTCAACAATCAGATCAACGTGTTTGCATTCCAAATGTGGTTCTTAACACTGCCGGAACATAGCTCTCTGCGACCAGAGTTGTTCTTATGTACTACCCGCTCTTCACGGTCAAAGTTCCTAGATTGCCTTCCTAAATGTCATTTTATGTTGACAAATTTTATAGGGCTATGGATGGATGTTTTCCAAGACGGAAATCCATCTTGTTTTCCAGATGTTTCCTGAATTTCTGAACAGCATAGTATGCTAAAGTCTTTGGACCGCAGAATAGTTTTAAGATACTTTGGCAAAAAAGTGCCCTCTGACTTCAGTGTCCAAACGCCTCTCGTGTTTCCAGTTCCTCCATCCAATGACATATTGACAAAGTTGGCACCCGCTCTGCTTTTAACAAAGTAGAGAAATAGCGTCTGCGGCTCCCCAGCCCAACACAAAGGCTTGGCTCCCGCTTCTTAGGAGCCAGTGATGCGGTCAGGCCTGCAATAACAGCACATTTATGTTTAGGTAAATAAAAGGGCTGCAGATGACTGGGATTCCATAGGCCGCAACACTACTCCCTGCGAGTTTGTTGAGCGACCGTGTGGACTTGCGGGTGAATATTAGTTGCCTAATTGACCGCCGGCCGGCCGTGTAAGTGCTGCCCTTTCCCCCCCGAATTGCAGTCTTGAAAAGGGCCAACTTCCGGAGCTCTTCCCCTCTGATGTCGTCCACGGGACCACCTCCGCCATCTCTGCTGCGGGGCCCGCGGGGCCCAGCGAGAGGGGCTCCACGGCCCATTGCCTGCAGTGACAATTAGGTGTAATTGCCGAACGGGCCGGGGCTTTGAAGACCCCCGGTTTATCCCTGGGCAGTGGTGCTGATGAATGCAAGACCTTCTTTGAATTGTCACTCGCAATCGGATGAGGATTAATATTTGCAAAGCAGATTTCTCTGCGATTGTTCGGCCTGAAGGAAAAGCCTCACTGTTGCGTGTGCTCTGTCTTGGCCTGCGGCTTTGTCTTATCCTTCGAAAACAATAGAAATATATCTGGCAAGTGCATTCATCAGTATTATAGCCATGTCATGTTTTTCACAGAACAGGAACAAATGGGCTAAACTGATGAACAACAATGAGAAACAAAGCACACTAAAAGATTTAACCTTGATACAGGATTGAGTGTGGAATACAGTATCAGAACCTTGAATGACTATACTTCTTTCACTGGCAAACCTTTAAGCTAAAACAAACATGTAAGGATAACACACAAAGTACATGCAGGCCCCTCAGAAAACATACCTCTGCATGTAACGTTAAGCTGAAGAATAAAAACGGTTCTCCTCGAGGTAAAACCATCCCACATGCATTACTTAGCCTCCCATAAACACCTTCTTTTGAAGTTAATGCACAAATTGATTCAAGGTGATGAATTTGTAATCGGTTATGATGGATGGGGTGGGGGAAGGGAACCGAAAGGTTTGTGTCAATGCGACTTTCCCTGGGCACAAACAGGCTGCGCTTTTATCCATTATCACTTCGCTTCCGATTAGTAAGAGAAAATAAAGGGAATGAAGTTAACTGCTATGTTTAAGTGCTATTGAACCAGACCGGATCATTACGCGTTCAAAGACCAGGGGAGTGGTGCCATATTGCTTATGGCTGCTCGGGTCCGACTGTCGGACAGAGGGCAGATCGTGTGTTAAATGATTACGGTAATGAATAGGTGAATAATGACATGGCAAGAGGTTTGCCAGCTTCGGGCTGATGTTCCATGGAGTAAAACAGAAACATGTGGGGGGTGCCTCGAATATCACATACACTCTCAACTTTTCTTTGTGGCTCCACTGAACTAAATCATAAACATGCTTTAGTAACACCGTGGGCTATCGGGTAATAACCCACAACCCCCTGAGCTAAAATGTGCCAGAAAGATCCGTCTGGAACAGTACCAGAATGCCTCTATAAGTGTCATTGATCTCTTTTCCTACTCTCGTCACCTTTGAGCCTCCCCTTAATTTGCTCAAGTTTCTCTTCACTTATTTTGTATTTCTGGTCATGGTGACCCCCTCAGTCTAAAATGAAAATACTGGATTATTAAAGTGGATATTTAAGTAATACCAACTTAATGAGAACATTTTTGATATTTATTGGAGGACGCATTATACACAGGAAATGCATATGCAAGCAGATACACCTTCCTCACAAGTAGGATTTGTTCAATGAGTCAATGTCACATCCTATTGAAACGAAGGTACACATTAGCCTGCACATTGCGCACTTATTTTTAAGATAGGTCAAACATATAAAAGAATTTACCTTATTTTTCCCTCATACCTTTATTGTATTTTTGTAAGTCATTCTGTATAGGAATGTCTGCTAAAAGCCAGTGTGTAATGTAAAGGTTTGTAGTGATGTTAATTCAAATTTACATTTTAATTAAATTAATTAAAATCTGACAGTAATCTTTGCAGTTGTAGGACTAAACATTTTGTGCCATTTCAGGTCAGCTTTGTCATTTTCTCACATATGAATAAATATTCAGATTATGACAAACAGCCTGTTCCACTATTAACAGTTAAATGCATTAGAACACTTTATCCTCAGACAAAGGAATATGTCATAATGCAATAAAAATATGGAACATGGCATTGATCAACTTCCATAGAAAATGACAAGCAGTTTTGCCATCTGGCAATGTTATGAAGAATGAGTGTAATGACATTGACAGAAACAACATATACACATCTGAGAATTTATTAACTGAGCTCAATGAGGAAGGGGTCAAAGAACAAAAGCACATCTGTGAAGAGGTAATAAAGTTCAGAAAAATAGCCGTACTTCAGATTATGAAAATACGTGTAAATTCTAGTTCTTAATCACAGTGCAGAAATTACTGAATGGGTTAATTCGGCATTATGAAAAAATGAGTTCCTCCAATGAGTTCACCAGTGAATAAAGAGAACAATTCTCTGGATCCGTTAAAAGTTAATCTGCTTACAGATCTGACAAAGGGTATATGATCGACAGAAAATTAGAAAGAGCTTACTCAATTCTCTGAAACCAAGGCTCTTTGGTCAAGTTATTTTAAGTTTACCCACTTCACAGAATACAATAAACAAATATCTTGACAACAAAAGATCTTGCACTGTTGTAATCAAGGATCCGAAACTGTGAAATTACAGTTACTTAAATCAAAACAATAAAGTAGTTTCAGTGAAATACTCAGAAGAAAAGAGAGTGCAGCAAAGCTATATTTACAGCCTGAGAAGTTTATGTGGCTTTAAGATCAAAGACTGGGGTTTCCAAAATCATAATCCTCTTACCGCAATCGTTACTTCTAAAAATCCACTTCAGCACATTCTTCGTTGCATAACTGCCACATTTTTAGTTATGAAAATATTCATTTAAAAAGACAGAGTAATATAATTATTAAATAAAGATCCAGTTGTTTTCTCTACTGTGTGTTGTAGATGGGCTATGCTAATGCTAACACTGTCCAAATATATCTGTTGCACATGGAGCAGTGTTTTTCCATATGAAACAGTCCTGGGGAACAGTTTACAAAACTAGCATGCAAGCCTGCAATTTAACAACAATAACAGCAAGACTTTCAGATTACACTGTCAATGTGCAATTTAAAACAGTCGAGAAAAAGGCTTCCAAATTAAAGACATTTATGACTGCAACGCTGTCCTTACAGTATGTGGCTGATACTGTATATAAAAATGTATTGTGTCCACCCAAACAATATCTGTGTGTGCTTGTTGTAGCTTGTAAGATTACACCAGTTACAATAATAGAATAGCTGGGTGATTATAGCTGAAACCTTTAGAGAATATAAATTTAGAGAGCGACCAAATAATGACCTTAGTGAAGTCAGAGCGAAATGAAATTTACTCTCAGCAATTCCCGTTCCACTAAACACCCATCTTTAAAGCGGCACGCATCAAGAGGTTGAGAAAGGTCATGACTATTTGATGAGACAAACCTTAACCTTTTGAATATTTCATTTTCATTATTGTAACATGGCGCAGTCTGCCGCTCGCTTCAAAGATATGAAATCTCTTTTGAAAAAAATAAAAAATAAAATACAGATATAGAGATAGAAAAAAAGACAGATATCCTCATCTGCAGTTTTTGGATATCTATTTTTTCAAATGTAATTCTAAATCAGTTAGTCTTACAACATTGCACATTTCAGTGCATTTCAGTGTAACCTATCACATAAAAGAAAATACATGTGTGCATAGGGGATAGTACAGTATGCTAGCTGTAGTTGTAAATTACATACAGAATTATAAACTACGTTACTCCTGCAAACACAGGCTTATGCTGTCTGAGAGGAAATGCAAGAGAATGTAATTCTGAGTTCAAGCACACCTTTCAGTATGGGCAATACATTTAAAGGTATCAAAAAGGTATTTCGATGAAATTATTTTAACTGTAGAATAAGGGAATAATTGGAAAGCACAATGCACATATACAAGTACATGCACACATGCACAAACATGCATACTGTACAAAACACACCCTTTCTGTTCTGAAATACATACACAGTGAAATGTTGTGCCAAATTTAACTCTGACAGTGTACATTTGATCTCTATATGACTTCTATAAACTCTGTTAAGAGTTTAATTGTTATGTTCCTGTGTTCTGTGTGTTAGTTTATCATTGTTTATTATCATCATTCTTGTAATATATTATTTTTCTTATTCATGTCTGGTGTTCTGTTAGTATATTCGTTAGTCTTTGCACTTGCCTTCCCCTGTGATGTCTGAGTCTGAATGTTTTCTAGCCCAGTCACTCCCTTGTCTGCGTGCCCCACTATTAGGGTGTTTACAGTAGTTCCGGGGTTCAGTCTTCCTTCCAATCTTACATTCCTTACTTCCTGCTTTCTCTCCATTTCATGTTTGTACATAGCACTAATATACTAATCCCAACTAACATAGAATTTGTACAGTACTAATTATACTAACACACTAATATGTTTGTCAAACTAACAAACTAACATTCACTAGTTTTGGGTATTTGTAATTGAAATCACTTAACTAACTTACTAATGCATCTCCAGTTTCAGTTCTGTTCTGTAACTCCACCTCCCTATTCTATCACTGATTACTTGCTTAGTTTCAGCGAAGTATTCGCACCTGTCTCTCTGTATCTCTGCATCTCCTGATTCTCTGCAAATTGTCTACTCCCTAGTCCGGAGCCATTTGTATTACATGTGTGTCTTTGTGATTCCAGTCCGCGTTTTTGTTTCCCCCTCGTTATTGTCTCATTACCCTTTCATGTGCCTCACCTGATGTTTATTTTTTAGACCGCCCTCACTCCCATGCCCCGCCTAGTTTGTCTCATTCCCCTGTGCATTTATACCTGTCCTTTTCAGTTGCACGCTGCTAGTTCGTGTTGTCCTGTTTCTGTTCCCGAGCCCTTGATTCTGTCCCCCAGTTCTAGCCTCCTTCTTGCCCTTGCCCTTGCCCTTGCCCTTGCCCTTGCCCTTGCCCTTGCCCTTGCCCTTGCCCTTGCTTATTTGGTTTTCTGGTTTTGACCCCTGCCTGCTTCCCTGGACTCTTCTTTGCTTTTTGGATTTTTGTACCTCTGCCTTTTTGGACGGACCCCCTGGTTTTGACCCTGGCATGTTTTTCGACTCTGCTCTGTCTGCCCCTTTTGATATTAAATCGCCATTTTTCTGCCCCCCCCGTCTGCTTCTGGTTCCTCTGTTGCCCCAGGCATAACATTAATTAACACTGGACAGATTATTGGGTAGCTTAAAAATGTATTAAGTTATTCATGTTCATATATCACCCGTTAATGCAGATGGACATTTACTCTGGGGCAATTTTAACCTGTGACCTTCAGATCACATGATCATTCCCAACTCCACAGACACACCGCATATCCAGTGCAGTCCAGTACTTCAAGGTCTTTTTTTGAAATGAATTGGGCCCTAGAGGTCTCTGATCGTGGTTCTTTTTGTCTGTGTTTACAGCAGAAACGGCATTATTTCAGGCACTTGAAACCCAAAGCATCTGTGCTGCTAAGCACTAATGGACTCCTGTGAGATTCAGAACAGTGCCACTCTCCTGTGCAGCAAACCGTCTCCGCTGTAAGACTAAGTGTCAGGGAGGAAAGCACATCTATCGGGACTGCGCTGTGAGTTGCCCGCTCCATAGGGATTTTATTTTTTATTTAACATGAAAAGTCAAATGAAAATACCGAGATACATTATTATTATATTGTGTTCGTGCGTGTTCTTTTATGACTTAAAACTCTTTAAGGTCAATTGTTTTGAAGCTTGTTGGCTCATTGATTCAGAGCAGTAATTTTGATTTCTCTGGCATGAAGTACAGTACCCTGCTGAACAATACTAGACAGGACCTGTCCCATTGCTGTAGCACTACCCCCAAGCCAAACCTTCAGTGCCGAGTGCCAAACGAAAGAGGCAGTGGGGGCCATTTTAAGGTTGTTGCTATGACATGGCTGGAGGCTGAAGCCACAACCTTACAGAATGAGGGGAGACACCACAGCCACAAGGCTGCTGAACCAGAACAATGAACAATACAAACGACTGCTACAGTCCGTACTCACACTGTGGAGGTTCCACAAAAAAAGGACAGTAATATACGACTCAGTCAAAACTGAGCTAAACTGTTAACAATGATGGTGGTCCCCCTCTCAAAACATGTGAGGAACCAGTACTGCCCCAAGCTATGCCCCTGTCCCACTGTGCATGGTATAAAATAGAGATATTACATTTCCCATGAAAAATTGTCATGGAATACAAATACAAAAATTCACCACAACATCTGCATTACTTTCCCTAAAATGCAAAACAGAATGACTGCTAGCTATTGGTAAATGTTTACCACATGCTGAAAAGTGATGATCAGTAGGTCTCATCCAGGACATCTCATAATGTAAATGTTACATTTTACCAGTTCTGTGGTATATCTATATAATTCAGCAGGCTACAAACAACAGCTTCAACTTTTCCACCTCAACTACTGATTGACAGGTTAATCCCTAATTAATGTTAATCACCAAGTGGCTATTAGCAGTGACAAAGTGATGTGGGACTTTGAAGCAACAGTTACAAGGGGAATTAGTGTCCAGTAGACAGACTCAATTTTATTGTATTCATTGTAGCCTGTCATTTAGCGTTAACCATATTTAATGTTTTAGAATTCAGCAATTAGCATTTTCATTAATGACTACATCATTGCTACCATCCATACTGTAATTTACAAATTTTATCCATTCTGTAAAACTGAATTTATGGTATCTCATGCGGATCAATTCACAGGGGTAAATGTCCACCCGGCACAGTAAGTTAGGTCGCATTTACTGTAGTTAGGTTGGAGTGTAGAGATTACGTTTGAAAAACTTCTGTGGACACTCCTGTCAGGAAAACAGTGAAAGGAAGAAAAAGTTGAAAACTTCATTCCTTTCCTCTCAAACAAAAAACATTTTTGTAGATTTATCTGAAGAAACTGTATACATATTTAACATAACATTTGAAATTCTAAATTCTAAAAAGACAGAAATGAAAAGGCTGCCACAGACCCGCTTCTTCATTTCTTTTCTGCTCCCTCCCATAAGCACCCAGCCCACGCTCTGAAGCAGTCCCGTTATAGTACTGTACATCTGCAGACATTGGTGTGGCTTACTCTCTGAGCAAACTCACTAAATAAAAAATAAACATAATCTGATCTCTCCTCTCTGAGTACACCTTTTCATGCGAGTGCGTGTTGCCATGGGGATGACCGAATGCATATCACACGCATGCGTGAGCTGTGGCCCCTCAGAGCGCAGTGCAGAAATGCGTTCCGCTGAAAATGCTAATTTTGCATTTTTAATGCGCGGGGAGGGGGAGGGGAGTGAGTCAAGACCACTCACAGGAACCTCGGAGAAGACGTGGTAAAGCCCCTTCTCCAAATCCCACTTTACTCTGATTTACTTATTCATTTCTTCCTTCCGCTTGTGACCCCCCTGTTTATATACAGGGTTACATCTGGGGCGTCAGGCTTTCCCTCACAGAGGCTGTATTTATACAAATATTTATATTCATATTTATACAACCATTTATAAGTATTTATATAACCCCTCATAAGAGAGGTTGCTTCTGCTGACACTTTCTTAATCTCACTCACCTGTGTCTTTTAATGAAATTTAAATTTATACAAATCTGTTTCAGCCTGTAGCGTAGTGGTTAAGGTACATGACTGGGACCCGCAAGCTTGGTGGTTTGATCCCCAGTCTACCTGCAATAAGATCCGCCCAGCCGTTGGGCCTTTGTGCAAGGATTGTCTCCTGCTTAATCTAATCAACTGTATGTAGCTCTGGGTAAGAGTGTCTGCCTTTTTGTAGGTTATCCATTTTACTGCATTACCCTACAGTAAATACACACACACATACACAAACACTGTACTTTGGTAGTCCTTGGGATTTGTCCGTGTATTCAAACATTTTCACGATTCAATGAGTATGTCTGCTTTTGATCAATGAACATTGCGGCCTCTACTGAATGCACTACGTATGGTTTCAAAGATTCTACCCCCAAAGCCTCCATGAAGATCAAATAACCCTATTCGCAGACTCGTAGTCACTCCGTGGCACTTGAATGTGTCCGTCACTTTCACGGTTGATTGGCGCGATTCCTGGATTATCTACCGTGTTATTCTAGGTACAGTAATGCGAGATTATGACTAACGTGGATCTGTGAAGTCAGCCGGAAGACTCAGGGTCTCTTTGCTGTGGAAACATTGGGATGTAAAGCCAAAGCGGGGCAGTGAGTTAATGACGCAGGAGCTCCACAGATCAACAGCTATACAGCTCCACAGCTCCAGACCTGGGTGTCAGAGCAGGGGCTCCACAGCTCCAGACCTGGGTGTGAGGGCAGGGGCCCCACAGCCCCAGACCTGGGTGTGAGGGCAGGGGCTCCACAGCCCCAGACCTGGGTGTCAGGGCAGGGGCTCTCCAGCTCCAGACCTGTGTGTGAGGGCAGGGGATCTACAGCTCAACAGCCCCACAGCCCCAGACCTGGGTGTGAGGGCAGGGGCTCCACAGCTCCAGACCTGGGTGTGAGGGCAGGGGCCCCACAGCCCCAGACCTGGGTGTGAGGGCAGGGAAGGCCCCACTGGGAGCTCAGTGAGCAAACACATATGAGATGGACAAAATAAGGAGCAGTAAGAAAAGGACTAAAACATATGTATACTGTAAAAGAAGTATGGAAAAGACAGTTTGGACGACTGAAGGTGGTGTACCATCCGGGGGGGGGGGGCTAAGTGTTTGAGTGAGAGACCAAGAGAGAGACAGAGAGAGTGACTGTGCTCCCACTGTAACAAACAGGAAATTGAGCTGCACTTCCTCACCCTGTATAAAAAAGACAAAAAACAACTACTACAAATTCTTCTTGGAGAGAAAAGGAGCTGTGCAAATTTGGCTACACAGTATGTAGCTAGCTGCCACAGCCCAAGGGACAGCAGTGCCGTACCAATAAAGGCACATATCTGTTTTAATGATACAATGTATATTTGTATATATATGTATATTTGTTGTTATTAATATAGCATTATAATAATAATGTGCATTATATTACATAATTAGTGTATAATTATTCATATTAGTATACATTCTATGTCTGCTATCTGCTATGTATTGTTGTTATTATGTTTATTGTTTTTGTTCATATTATGACTGCTTATAAAGAGAGAGAGAATGGGCACTGCATTTAGAGTGGCTCCTTCTCCAAGTCTCAGCCAATAAAGTTTTGGTGCAACTGTCAGCAGGCCACAAATCATACATTTAACTCTCAGCAGAACAGGACAGGGGTTTCATTATCTGTATCATGTCTGTAGCATTGTATGAATTAATAGTCTATGAGCTACTGAATTTGCATGCATTTGGAAGCATACACAAATAAAAATATGATTTGTTCTAAATACTAAATACTGTCAAGTAGTGATATTCACAAAGCAGCCTTGGGTGTCACCTGGACATTCCCAAGATTCAGCAGCAGGGCCCCCTGTCTCCCCCCACACCCCCTCACCCATTCCCAGTGTCCATCCCATGATCCTTTGCAGGGCCTGCAGTGCCGTTGCCCAGGCCACGCCTGACTGGAGCGATAACTGAGCTTGTCTTTTGCTTTAAAGGCTGATGAACTAAAGCCCTCTTGGTGTGAGGCTGGAGTTATCCTAACCTGCATCTTTTTCAGATCTTCAGCCATTCTACCCTTCCTGTAGGGGGGAGGGAAGCAGGGGGCTTGTCCTCTTTTAAAAATTATGAGCAATTTTAGGGGCAACATCTAAAAATCAGTCTCAACCTCTGAAATGCTGTTTGTTACATGGAGAAACTACTTGTCAGCAATAATATAATCAACAGTGCAATGAGCATTATTATAGCATTTAATGCTGCCACCCATGCACATCTGTTTGCTGATTCTCTCCAATAATAATTTTTCTCAAATCTCTAATGAATTTCCTAAAAGCAAAAATGTCAATAAAAAAGGGAATTTTCTTAATTTGATTCTTTGAAAAAGGAATCCTTTTTTGATGCAGTGTTAGATGGTAGACAGCCTGCCAACTGACGATTACATGAGCACGGGTTTAGAACTGATGCAACGAAGAAGAAAAGAAGAAGAAAAGAAGTTAGAAAATTTTGAGTCACAGGGCTGCAGCAGGATGAAAGAGACTGCAGAGTGGCACTTTCTCAGAGTCTTACATTCTGCATTGTGGAAGAGAATAAATAAAGACTGCTTATGCACCAGGTGCCTGTGCACTGTGTATAATGTGGAAACCATCTGCAGGAAGAATAAACTCCAGGCATCCCGAAAGGCTGCAGATTAAGACCCTGTTACAAATGTTAATCACCAGAACTGAGAGTGTGTATGCTGTGCTATGACTTTGGTGGACTTGTGGACATATGGAAAAAGTCTGAGGCAGGAACTGTAAACAATCTATATTCTTTATTTGGCAGGAAAGGAGTCAATTCACACAGCAAGTTGTATGTCCAAAACAGGTTTGCCTCGAGCATTTCTAACATTCATATCACATCAATTGGTCTTTACCTTCAGCTTAGCAAATCAACATTTGTTACTGTACATTCACAGGTCTCCCAAATAAGATCAGATTTACAGCTTTTGAGAGAGAGCCTGGGCCCATCAAAACAACAAAGTCATTCAGTAATTATAAACTATGTGTAATACTGATTAGTCATGTTAATAAAAATACACCATATGAAATTATAATACATCAGTGGGGGTGTGGTGTTTTCAACCATGGGTGGATGACAATCTGCAGGCATACTGTCAACGTAGATATTCTCCAAGGCCAAGAGAATGCTGCTTTTTCTCCTGGACAAAGGAAGGAAAGGCTTATGGATGAGCTCCAGAGGTGAGGGGGGTGGAGGGGTGGAGAGGAGGGGCCTGGAACAGCCCCAGTTTGACTTTTTGTAAAGATAAGTCCTGCGTGTTTCTTGGGTAATTAGCTGCTGCTCGGCCCTGTCACGTCTATAAGTGCAGAAAAACAAGAGCTCAGCCAGCCCATGAGGTCATTGCTCGCTGAGGCCCGGGATTACTGCGCCAAAGGAACCATGAGAAGCATGTATTGATCTGGTCTGACAGTCGCTGCCACATTAAGCCTCGCCATGGCCGCTGCTCAAATGCTTAAAGCTGTTATCTTATATATCTTCCGCTATCTTTAAAGAGCATCAAACTGGCTTCACACTGTACGTAATTCATCCCTGCATTATTAACTCAGCGCACCCCAACGACAGATCACTTTAGACCGCTAATGCTAGATTAAAGGTCATATGCAGTGGATTTCAGTTTAATTATCCTGCTAAGACTACAACTTGCTGCATGGGCAAAAACTATCTAAGTGAAAAGACTGACCATCGTGGTACTCAAACTGCAGGCTGGGATTGGTGCAACAGAAACTGTAGGAACAATATCAGAATTACGTTTATCCGGGGTGGTACAGCCCAATTTGAAATCGTCCCAAAGTCCCTGGTAGAACCCCTGCTCACAGCACTCTAAGTCAAGTTGGGATGCCCAAACATCAACCATTGGGGCCAAGTTCACAATGACACAAAAGTGGAAAAGGACTACTTCTTAAAATGCACTGTAGCAGAAGTTGGCACTCAAGGTCCTACACTACAGCACACAGTGGTCAACTGAGTGTTCCAGCAGTAAACTGAGGTGAATGTTAAGTGACCTGGTTAAACTTGGCAACATGTGAGGACAATTTAAAGTGAAATGAGATTGCGGGAAAGAGCAACTACTGTTATGAGTCAGTGTCAACTCCTTAATATTCTCACTGACTCGTGAACCACTAACCAGGAAAACTCCATCGGCCGTAAATGATGGTCTGAAACACTACTGCTATAGGCTATCACATTGCTTCTTAAAATAGTTGGTGGTTTTGTTACAAAGAGCCAAGGTAGTCCAGCCACATGATTCCTTCAGACAATGAACATACCCTCCAGAGCCCTCACCCCCACATCATACCCTCCAGAGCCCTCACCCCCACATCATACCCTCCAGAGCCCTCACCCCCACATCATACCCTCCAGAGCCCTCACCCCATCATCACACCCTCCAGAGCCCTCACCCCATCATCACACCCTCCAGAGCCCTCATACCCTCCAGAGCCCTCACCCCATCATCACACCCTCCAGAGCCCTCACCCCATCATCACACCCTCCAGAGCCCTCATACCCTCCAGAGCCCTCGCCCCATCATCACACCCTCCAGAGCCCTCACCCCCACATCATACCCTCCAGAGCCCTCACCCCATCATCACACCCTCCAGAGCCCTCACCTATCATCGTACCCTCCAGAGAGCTGAGGGTACATTAACTGTTAGCAGCCTTTGCTAAACCTTAAACAGTTTTCCAGTGTTGATCGACGCCACTGAATGTTTATGGAAGTTCTATTCTCTGCAAACTTTCTCTCTCTCTCTTTCTCTCTCTCTCTCTCTCTCTCTCTCTCTCTCTCATTGATCTCAGGATGGGTGGTGTTATTGGTCTGATCTGTTCAATCTTTGCTCATCTCTTCTCTCATTTTCTCCAAGTGACATTTGCAAAATCAAAGGACATCTTCATGCCTATCTCTAAAGTGGCAGAGTGAATTAATATCCGATTGCCCTGGTGAGAACATGCAGTGCGAGCTTCGCGCTTGTTTGGGTTGTCATTATATGGCTGGGCTAGATTGTGTCGTTTTGTCGGAGCGAGTTAACTCAGCGTGGTTTAAAAGGCTTAAGCCGAACATCAGCAGGTCCAGTGGTGCATTCATGTACGGCAGCATGACAGCTAAAGTAGCTGTGTGTATCGCGGCAATGTTCCCAGCCTTAGAGGCCCTCAGGCTTTCTCATCCTCTCCCCGCTTTCTTTCCGACTTCTAAAGTGTTTTAACCACTAGGTATTCTCCCGCGCCACGCATTAAGCCAAGCGCGCAAGCAAGGCACTTATTTCAATTGCAGTTTATGTTTTATTCCTTCCACAATCTCAAAGCGTCTAGACTGAAGTGCAACGTGCGGAAAATCCAGCCTCACGTGGAAGGTACTGGCGGGGAGAGTACCCTGCACTTCCAACCTGGTGCAGGTCCTGGCAAAGGTGATGGTCTTCCTACAGAACCTCCAGTTATTTTGGGATTTTGCATTTTGCTCACAACAACTTAGTGTTCAGATAGATTCACAAGTTGAGTAAGTGCAAACGGTCCCAGCATCTCTCCAGTCCTCAATATTCTGATAGTAATGCACACGCCCAATGAGGCATTGATGTCGTTTAACCCTTTACAGTGTGAGATCACCAGTAAGTGATCAGAATGTGCTTCCCTGAACATACTAATGCTGATTTAACAATCACTACTGGTCATTGAAATGGACTTCCAGAACACTTGCTTTGAAATAAGATTTGCAGCAGAGAGTATGTGAAACGGATCCTGGGAATGCACTCTGTTATGTGACCCACATGTCCACTCTCGGTGAGTATCACTAGTGCTGAGCCCATCAAACGCAGTTTTCTCTGCATCAGGAGAAGACTTGACACACACAGGCAACTCGCAGACTGCCAGACTAGAAAAAAAGTGTCTTAGACTCACAGATGAGCGTCCCCCTACTCATTTTATTCCATTTTCTTTCCATTGCCTCCTATGATGAGTTAACCTAGCAGTTGCACATGTTTGTTTCTCCGTTTGTTTTTTTTTATTATTTAATGCTTAGTATAAGAATTAAAATGTTAAAGGTTCTTAAATTATCATGATATGTCTTGGTGCCGAGCAGCAATTAATATACGGTTACAGCAATGAAATGTCTAGGCCTGAATGCTTGAAATTATGAACTAGTTTCCTTCTACATTATATAAGAACATAAGAGATGCTGAGATGAAGATGAACATGGAACAGCAGTACCCTTAGGGCAGTATCTAATTGAACTACATTTACTTCTCTACCTTTCAGAAAAGCTAAAAGGATTGTATAATGAATAAAAAACTGTTTTATTCAATTGGTACTCCATTATAAACCACTCTGAGCAGCATGCCGGAAAAGATACTATAAAGCTCTATTTATTGAACCCTTAGAGGGCTTTTAATTTGTTAACAATTTGTGGGCCACATGGGTATCTGTGTGTGTGTGCGAGTGTGTGTGTTTCAAGTAGTCGTACTGTTATGAACCCTTGTCACACAGTTCTGAATAAGAATACTGTTACTTTTACTGTTACTTCAGTGTAGTGCCACATAATGTCACAGACTAAATAATTATATTTTTGAATTGCATCACCTTTAATTCATTATCCATAACTTTGCATCTCTTTTGTCATTTAGATCCCCAAGATTCAATGTGATCCGTAACATGCTCAAAGGCCATGGAGCATAAATGAGCAAACACAGATGTCCTCACTTCTGTATGGGGGTGGGGGCTTTTACTGTAAAAAGCATCCTTTGCTGAGAACAAGCTTGGTAATTGACCCTTTAAGGTATGAGTTCACACATACTGCATGTGATTACAGTGTTCTTAATTAATCATTCTAATGTGGATATAACATCCATACTGTTAACTGAAACCAAATGAGATCCAGAACATATCATTTTGTAAATAAAAACATTCCAAAAAGCCTACTCTTCAAAGGGTTAAGGTAATAGGAGAGTTCTACACCTGCCTTATATACAGGAAGAACAGGTACCAGTACTGGAGGCTGTGCGTAGCTCACTAGTGTGATAAGGATCTTTAAGATATTCCAACAGTTCTCTCATTCTTCTCTCTACATAAGAGGCTGACTGGAGTCACTCTGGTTCTCACAGCAGGAGGAAGAATCATATTATTTAGTTGTACTGACACATACTGTATAAAGCCAGGCTCATTTTCCCCAATTGCAATGGCAAGACGTCTGGAAGGGTAATGTGTTTTTATGAAGCCATGGAAAGAGTAAAATTCAACCCTGCTGGTTTATGAGAACTTGAGTGCTGAGAAGTCAAGTTCATTATCCATTAGCCACAATATTGGGTTTATTTCATGATTGATTTTTAAGAGGGGTAGCAAACTCTAATAGAGAAAAATTGGTCCTTAATCAACTCAAATAAACTGATTTAGCACTAAGAATTTTACTTTGAGGTACTGAGCACAACTATTTTATCTGATATTGCTGCAGCGCTTGTATCATTCTGGGTATTTAAGTAGTGAGAATGCAGATCCTGCTTGCTGGCTTTTCCCAATAGGGCTAAGTATGTAATTTCAACCAAGAATTGATCAGCTACGAGGATCAAACCGAATGCCCCCTCAGATCCTTCAAAGCAAACTCATGGTTTGGTATTTTATCTGATGAAGCATTCACAGCAAGCGGACAGAACATAGATCAATGATTTTAATGTACCTGATCTCAGTCCAGGTTCCTTCATGGTGAGGGGCTGGGGGTTCATAAAGCTATCTGTTATCTCCATAGCTTTATCTAATCTTTTAAAGGCAAGAAATGGCAGCATACTGTTAAGTGAATCAGTCAACAAATGGAAAAAAATACCTGCGATTTACAGCCACTTCAGAAAAGCACCTCAGAATACTCTGAAAAGAGGTGAGATGTAAACCGTTCCCTACTTACAGTAAATTAGTGTGGGGGTGGAGGGGGTATGGAGTGCATTTGCTATCTGAATGTCTGAGTGTGTGTAATTACACAAAATACAAGTTACTGGTGTAACTATGATTCTATGAATTCTGGATGACAGCCAGAGGATTGTTATCAGTCCTGGTGGAGATACATATTATCAACACAAGTCATGTGTGACCTGTGACGTAAAAGCCCTGTTCACCCTATCCTGCAGAATCTTCTCGCCCCAGACTCCCAGTGATAGGGAACTCTGGTGGTCATCCAGAACTCATAGAAGCATTGTTAATACCATAACACCAGCGTACATGGTTCAAAGGCTTGAATAAGAATCTGCTGGGCCAGCTGACAATTGAGGTGACCTGGTGCCCCCTGAAGGTTCTTTGGAGCACCGTGGATTTGTTGTCTGACTGTATAAGAACATGTTCTTCAAAAAGGACAGGGAGTGTTTGAGGGCTAGACAGACCGTCCTGAGCTCTGGGACATGTATATGTGCTGCCAGACCTGCATCTGTTGTCACTACCTCTCGAGGGGATTAGGCCCAGAGGGACTGCAGCAGTCAACAATAATCTCCTTGGCTGCAGACGTAGGGCGAGGGGACCGTGCTGAGTGACCTTGAACCAGGCGTGCCTGTGCCGCTTGGGGTCCAGGTCGAGGCCGCTGACCCAAACGTGGAGAGAGCACAATGCCAGGAGGCCCAGAGGGGTGAGAGCTGAGGCTGCAGCTAACATGTAAATATGTGCCACAGGTTAATTCCTTGTTCCTTATTCTCGAAAATAAGAGAGAAATCAGATAATGACCTTTGCCCAAGAAGGGGTGGCCTTCATCTTGTGGAAATCTAGATGCATGCCAATGTTAACCAATCCTCCTGATATAGGAGGACTTTCACCCCAAGATTGCGGAGGACCAGGCTGCTCCCATACACTTGTTGAACACATGAGGAGCTAAAGAGAGCCTAAATGACAGCATTATGAAACGGCTGCTGCTGTGATGTGAAAATATGCGTCCATTAAGTCCATGGATGTAAACCATTCCCATTGCTGTTTTCAACATGTGGAAAGTCTGAAATGTGAGCATCCCAGGATCCGAGGTGCTGCTGGGAGAAATGTCCGACTACCTGCCCAAGGCCCTCAGGTCCTCTTCCCATGGCCTTTTGCTGCCTTGGTGGGGTGGTGACCTTGTTCAGGCAACCAATGGCGACTGGAATGCAGTCCGTCCTACAAAATGATGGCTGACAAACTGTTGTCTGGCCTGGTTCATCTGAACACTGCATTCAAGGACCTGAAGGGTGCCGGGCCAAAAACCTGGCCTGGAACCATTGGGAGGCTGTGGAGAGTCCATCTTGACAATTTAGATAGGGAGGATTGCACCAGCCAGGCCTGGTGGCAAGTCTGTAATAGTGTGGACATGAGCCTACCAAGCTCTCTAGACATGAGCTGGGAGTAACAACACCTGACAGGGCCAGTTCAGCAGCGTCAAAAAATAGAGCTTCAACTTCAGCTAGCCTAGCTGACCTCACTGAGTGGCATGTAGCTGCAGATGCCACTTGTCTTATCTGTAAGCGTCTCCCCCAAATCGTCAAGGCCAAGGCAAGAGGGGCATTTATCCTGACCATCATCAGTCATGTGGCCATGTACAAACTGCAGGCATATACTCCCAGCATCGTGTGAAGTGGCGTGTTAACTGGAGCACAGAGGAGGATGGAAGCCTGACTGCAACGTTAGCACCAGTAGCTAGCTAAGTAGCAGTCATGGCTAGTGCATGCAATTGCAAAAACATTCTCTTAGACTGACAATAGCGATTCCTGATTCTAGGTGTCTGATTCCCTTTTGAGTCCCAGACGTGTGGCAATGACAGTCAAGGAAGCTGCTGACTGAGAAATAAGAAAACAAAAGTCAGAGCATGACGTAGAGCAAGAGATAGTAATCCAGTTGTTTCACTGCCTCTGGTGGCCAGGAAGAATGAACTAGCAGCTCTCTGAGAGGCAGGGCTTTGAGTGACGAGTGGCTTCTCCTGAAGCCAGACCGCTGGGACAAAAAGAAAAGTGTTGAAATGGAAACAAAAACAAATGGGGAAAATAAGCAAAACAAACTGCACTCGACAGCAGACTTGGCGGTAAAATTAATTGTGAGGTCTAATCTACAGGTCCCTTTCTTCTAATGCGTGGCGACCTCAGATCACCACAACCCTGGAGAGAAAATCATATAAAACAATGCAAGCATAATGAGAAAAATCACTGAACAGCTGCCCTAATGGTGATTCTGATGCTGTATTTTTCAATAAATTAATTTAGCAAACGAGCTGCTCTACAAGTGTCACCCCCGCACAACACCACTTTTTATAATATGTTTAGTTTACGAACAGAAAAAGAGACATTACCTTACCCCAGTTCAACCTGCACTGTTATAGCTGAGGAGTTTTTAACAAAGCCATAGCTCAACCTGCACTTTGTTATAGTTGAGGAGTTTTTAACAATGCCATCTTTTTTTCTCTGGCCTGTGTAGCCGCCACATTATTATTCCATGGATTTGTTCAACTTTACACGGGATTCCGTAACAAAGAAAGTGGCTTATTATCGCTGAAGTAGTTGTCTGCACATGTACAGTCACAGTAATTGCTCTCGTTGAACAAGCAGACCGGATTGGAGACGACACTGAACCATTATCAGAAAATCAAGTGCTGTTTTTGCCATTATGCTAGTGTGGCTGAGCACAGTGAATCAGACCTTTGTTTCTCACGGAAAGTTAATTTACCCACAAACCGTACGACTTTCACAATCTCTAAAGCACACAAAGAGACAGTTCTTTGCTGGAATGAATTTGGCCGGTTGTTGGTTACAACAGTATACTGTTATTGAAAGTGTATTTGATCAAATGATGGAAACTGAAGCTCAAACTGTCATTTTTATTCTTGCTAAATACATTTTTCAAGTCTCTTCATTCCTCTGACAAACCAAATCATCTCCTCTTGTTCGGATAAAAACAAAAGACTGAGATTACAAAAGCAATATGCTTTGGTGGATTGAGAGAGTTCAAACTGCAAATGTATTGCGTTTCAATTCTGCAACATGAGAATCACAAAAACAAGATAAAATCAGTACAAACCAGTCCTTGAAGTTAGCAAACACCTAAAAGCTACCCAGAGCAAAAGTATTTTTTTTAAATAAACTTTTGCGGTGTTCTAAAATATGGACCTCTGTTCTTGCCTCCACTTGCATCTTTAATGCAAACAGCATTTTGGAAACATGCAACTTTGAGTGGTTCCTTTTTTGGTGCTTTCACAATTAGAGGTAAAGTAGATGAGGCATGAGGAAGGAGGTGAAACGGCCTATTCCCACCACTGAAAGGAATAACAGAGCAGAGCCAGCGAGCTGAGACCAAGCATTAGTAGCAGAGGCCTACCTGTGAGCCCCCTGACAGTAATTCAACATGGCAGCCACAGCCATGCCATGTACGTTTCTCAGCCTCCCCAAGTAACTGCGACCTTGGACCCCGTCTCACATGGGTAGCCAGGCAGGGGGAATGGGTCAATCCATGACAAGTCTGCTCTGAACTTTGAAACATGTGACCTTCTCCCACACAGTCCTCTCTCACACCTAGAGAGCAGACCAGAAGCCCCCGGATTTGCACTTTGATCACCGCACGCCACGCTCAGTTTAGCTTTAGCGTTTGTCCAGTCAGGTGTCACAGGCACATAAACACACATACACATGCATGCATGCACACACACACTCTCACATGCACACATACACATACACATACACATCATGCACACAAATGCATGCACGCACGTACAGACACACATACTATATATCCATATCTTGGTCTTTGAGCTATGAATCAAAAATAAATTGACTCATGTTTCTCTTAAAGATTATATTTCCCCCATCCCGCAACAGAATGCTTGTGATAAAGGCCTATTGCATTTTAAAACTATGGTAAACAATTCATTCTCAGTTGTGCCAGTAGCTTGCTTACGGTGGTGATTATGCCTTTCCTTCATATCCATGTCAGAGTCAGTGTTCATCCTGCTTAGATAGGATGACAGCCTCATTTTTCATTCAGAAGTGAAACTATCAAATGAATAACGGCTTTTTATGTTGTGTACACAGCAGGTATTTCTCAGTACACCAGATATGGCACAACTGGCCTGCCCAGTGTGCACAAAACTCTTCACAATGACAGAGCATGTCAAGTGGAACGAACTTGGTCCTCTCAAAGGTTTGTGAATCTCCCTTCCAGCAACCCCTTTCAAAGCGCATTTCAAGGGGTACACATTTTTTTGGGCAAGCTGTCTGTGAAGTAAGAAGTTACCACGCAAGCCTGTCAGGCCGCCACTCTTCAGGAAGCCAAAGGCCTCCCAGCGACGGTCGGTTTTGCCGTATGAATCAATTTGTCTCCACTGACGGAAAATAATTGCAAAGCAAACAAATTATCCCCGCCACATTGAACTCCTTTCGCTCAGGGGATGCGGTGGTGGCTGAATCGCTGGGCTTTAACATACAGCTTCTTTTTTTCCACCATTACGCTGTGTAACAAATGAATTATGCCCCGGCTGGAAATGGAGAAATAAGGCGAGAGATTTTTAAGTAGCGGTGCTTGCATTATGCATGCCGAGTGTTAAAACGAGTTACGTTACATAGCCCAGCGAACTCGGATTGAAAGTGACAACTGGTAGGGCCTGTGTGAAACCAGCAGATGGCAGGTTTCAGGAATACCCCATCAGTGACGTGACCCACCAAAACCACTAGTGCTACCGCCCAAGGTTTTCTGCCTCCTAACTGTAGGCATAATTGTTTTCATTTTGAAGTTCAGCTACAACGAACATTAACACTCTTCAGGGCCAATCCAGTGCAGATTGACTTTAATAAGTCTTCTGAACACTCTGAGAACAAGGCTCTGCATCTCCATAGTGGAACTCTATCAAGTTCAAAGGTTTTTTTGTTAGTCAAAATGGTTCAATCTGGAATCTTTCACAACTTTCACACCTACTATACAGGGTTCCATAAAGAATTAGAAAGGGTTCCCCTATGGAAACAAGCCTTTTTTTCAGAGAGTATCTACAGATATGTTTTCTGAAAGTCAAAAGGTTTCACGTGAAAAACCTATAATCAATTTTACATACACTTAGATTGTGAGTGAGAGCTTGCATGCAGGCATAGGCCTTGAGTAAGATGCTACATAGTGTAGGCATAGTATACGAATTCCATACAAACATGTTCTAGTAGACAACATAACCAAAGAGATTCTTCTTTCTGGTCTGAATGAGAAACACATGGGTGAAATAGCCAGGTTCAGCTCATGTAACTCACACTGAGGCTCTGATCATGTAAGACACACTGTCCTGGCCTGTGTGCTGAATGCAGCCACAGAAACGTCAACACGGACGTCCTACATTCTGCAGCACGATGAGATGACAGATGGACCTGAAGGTTGTAATCCAAGCGCCACATTAGCAGTCCTAATACTGATTTTAGTCACGGCCCTCACCATCCGTGACCAGTGCATGGGCTGCCTTCCGTTTTCAACCATCCCGTAATGGCGCAAAAACAAGAGCAGTTAAATACAGATGAGAATTATTATTATTATTATATGCGTTGAACATGCACTCTGTGATGGGTTTCTAGCATATGCACAAATCAGTTGGCCAGAAGCCACCGGCATCAAGAATAAATTAACACATAGTGCATTGATAGATATGATTGATAGATTAAAAGTATATCCGTGTTCATCCTGTATGTAAACTAATTATTTGATAGATATGATACTGGAATGTGGCCTCCCCACAGCACTCGGCTAAATTTATCCGTTGGTCTTATAGAGAGTAATCATGTCAAGTGTGGAGCAATCAGACAGTAAAGCGGATAATCTGAATCGGATGTAATACCTGTCTGGGCATGCATGGAAAATGCAACCAGTAACTCAATGCATTCCTAGCCATGTTTTTAATCACAATGTTAGATGGCTGCTCACACTAAATTCACACTTCTATCAATTAGATGAATATACCTGAACATGCCACATTTGCTACTGAAATGGGACAATAGACATAATCCGGTAATGTTATAGTCAACATTATGACATGTATAAAAATGTACCAGATACATTCAATTATGATGGATTGGGATTCAGTCATCCTAATCCTGTATGTACATGGATGAAAAATGACCGTCATCCCTCTCTCCGCAGATAAAAAATGGATAAGAGGTGTGGTCTGTGTTTGGAAACTGTCCAATCTCCCACAGTCTTGTGACAGGTCAGTCATACAGAGATTTAAGGGGAGTAGTTTAATCTATAAAAGCATCTATGTCCATAAGCATGTATGCATGTGCACTAAAATTGTTATTAATGTAATCATAGTAAACATTAACAGAAAATTATAAACAAATACATGACTGTACCCAGCAAAGACATGGTTCATTGCTACCCTCCTGACAAGTTTGTTTGCTTGTCTCTTTTTTGGTCAGGGGAGACACTGGTCGACAGGTTTGAGGTTGGGCCCCGCACCCTGCTGGGGTCCTTGCGGTCCAATAGAGACCAAACGTCTGTCAGTACATAAACACAGCACTGGGTCTCCACAACACACCGCAATTTAAAGAGTTCAAACTGAGTTTATGCTGAAAGGGGAAATCAGGGGAACTAAGTCTGGAGTCGTTTAAGGAGCTGCAGATGGGGCTTTACGAGTCACCTTGGTGTCCATTCCGGTGACACCAAGGCTGATTTGAAAAAGTGTGATTACAGCAAATACAGTTTCTTCAAACAAAAATCATCTTCACATTTACCTGCTGACCATTTTCAATGAGTGCCATTTAGGCAGTTTAACCAATTAACCATTGTGTGTTGATTCTGGAGAAATGTGATAAATTGTGGTGAAAATTATGCATTCAAATTCAAACAGCTTTTGTTTTTACATATTCTTCTGCTGTTTATGTTCCTTTAAAAGTACTTCAGCTATCATAACTCTGTCCGGAAAAGCAATTAGCAACAAAGGCCCAATTTCATGGGTACAATGAGCCACTGAAGCAAAATGTATTGGAACAGCCCTCGCTAAAGCCCTTTCACAAATGAGCCAAAGCATTTTAATCAGTTAAGCAGCGAGCGCATTCCCAATGGGAACCTAAAAACCCCCAAATAAAACCACCACAGTGTCAACCCCACTCACTTCCCATGCCTCAGAGGGAGACCGGCAGATGAGAGCAAATCTTAACCTTTCTCACTTTGGCATTTACTATACAGATTGAGATCCATCGCACACCTCTCACGCGCACTTTTTCTTTTTGTACCATGTGATTTTGTCATTATGGTAACTGTATATTTTTGCACGATAACAGAGTCAAACCATACAGTATATGCATAGTATGCTGGGCATACTATTTCACATTACTCCACAGCTCAAAAAATATTGCAATAAAAAATAAATAAAAAAAACAGGCTATTAAAGGGAACTATACTAATATTGTAACAATTTACTGTTTATCACAATTTACAATTCATACATGCATAGCTTTTCAATGTTTCAATGTCCATCGGAGTGCTTTATCATACTTGACTAACCAACCATATGACTTAATGACTTTGACCTATATGAACACAATATTTCTGCAGGTGATGCACAAGTGATAAAGGAATAAACAGACTAAATGGTAGCATAGTGATTTGGGAACTGGGTTTGTACCTGAAGTTGCAGGTTTGATTGACTGCTGCTGCACCCTAGAGGTACAAGGCTTCAGTAAATATCCGGCTGTATAAAGGGATCATAAGTAAAGAATGTAAGCTTTGTGAGTAGCTGCTAAAATGTTAACATGTAAAATGTCACAGCCCTGTCACCATCTTGTAGGTTTTCTGCCATACATTTCTAACCTGACAAGATGTTATTAGAAGCAGGCATAGTCCATCAACGACGGCCTGCAATCTACAAGTGGACAAGACGCAGGACCTCTTGAGTACCAAAACAACAAAATTATTTTTTATTGGTTTGAGTAAATTGATTGACTCTCTCAATGAGGGATAATGAAAAACTCACAGGCTCATCATATCGGATCCCACAGCGCAATACCTTTGATCTGAACCTCACCTACAGCACCTTATGCAGTCAAATTCAGGTAATTCAGTATTTTACTGGATCATTTCTAGAGGTACTCAGTTAGTATTTTGTTGTCATTTGGGAGTGTGTGACAGTACATCTGGACCAGAACACTTGAGAATTTGAACCAAGAAGCAAAAGCTAATGATACTCTTTCTATAAAACTTGCTCAAGTCTTCTGACCAATCACATGTCACAGGTTCTTGTGATTCTTTAGTTAGTATTTATAGCTCTTGTTTTGTGGCACAACGCAAGAGCAGGCATGAAACCAGAGCCACCAACTAGAGTCAAGATAAACACCTTGCCTTTCCACCATGTGAGGACGCCAGAGAGCTGAGTCTCTTATGTCTAGTTTTCCAAATATTACACAGCATTGATGATCACACAATTTCTAGATTATTATATTTATTGACTAAGCCAAGTGTTAAATGTGAACAAATATTATTTACACATATAGCAGGTACACATATACATTCTGTACATACAGTATACTCAAGATGACCCTCAGAAATAATTAATTAAGCCATGTTACAAAAGTAAGCAAGTTCTTGATTTCCCCTTGGGTTGTAAGATTGGTAAATCTGTTTTACAATCAATTAAATGTTTCCTCTGAGAGCAAAGAGGTTACGGTTGACAAGGTAACTGTTAAATGACACTTTAGGCTCAACCAGCTGGTTTGGCAAAAATGTCACTGAAGGCTCAAAATGTGTAACCAACACTTTTTCTGGGAATACAAGATAAGGGAAAACCACTTTGTCAAAGGCCACTCATTATTGAGGTTGTCTTCTTTTTTTGAGATTTATTTATGAATGGAGGTCTTAGAAATGTGAGCTTGGAATAGAGAAAAAAAACACACATCCTAAGAGGAGAGAATATCAAAACTGGTGTGATATGGGCCTGAGAAAATTACATTTGCTGTAAAACAAAATAGTGAAATTGAACCAGGCAATACAAATCAGATGCAAACAAGTGTCTTTTCATGAAGAGCATAATGGTTAGTCAAGTACTAAAGAAGAGTGTACATGTATGTTTTCATGTGAGTGTGTGTGTGTACACGTATGAGTGTGTGAGAATGGGTAGGTGTAGATTTTCAAGCAATTCAGCCATTTCGTGATTCCCAACAGCCAGTCGGTATTGCTTTTCCAAATAATAGTATTTTCAGATTAAAGAAACAGCGGTGACAGTCAGGCAGCTGAAACTTGACACTTGAAAGCAGATAATAGTTTTTTCTGGTTTCTTTTTCTGGGTAAAAAAGCTTTAAGAGAGTTTTATCACCCTGGGAGATCTCTGAAAATCTCAGTTGTGCATAGGTCTTACCCTTTCACAGTGTTCTAGATAAGTATGTAAATAAGTAATACCATAACCAAAAAAAAAAAAAAAAGAGCCAGTCCCTCGATAGCTGCTAAAATGACAGTGTTTCCACTTATCGCTAAACGGGGCTGCAGACCATCTAGGCCGAAATCACACCCGTCTGCTGAACCATGTGGTATCTGTCAGGTCCAGGCTGGTGAATGACGCCTCCAGATCCCACAATGCCCTGGTCACAAAGATGACAAAACACAGCTGACATTTCACACATCCTGCGCATTGTTATCTTGTTTAAACGCTTATTTTGCACAAAATATTTTGACATTTACATGTGTCAATTGACAAAGAGAACATGTGCACAAATACATGTGCACAAGACATGCTCAAAGAAAACATGACCTCAAATAGCAAGATATGAGGCCATGTTTCCACAAGCAAATTAGTAGAATTGTACGGTCAATTCATAGGATTGCATTTAAGTACAGTGCAGACATACAGTTTGCATCATTCTCATATTTCTTTTTTGACCTTATCATTATAAACACTCGGTTGTACTTTCATTGAGCTGACATTTGACCTGTACCTGTAACCTGAAAGTTCATGCATTTTATGTTTTGCCAAACAAATCATTGTTTAGACCTGTTTACACAAAGCAAAAAGTTGCAGTTAGACCGGCCCGTGGCTGCAACCCCACCTCCTGGACGTTTTCTCCTACTATAATATCAATGCAGGATCTTTTAATTATACTCTAGCGCCCCCTAGACTATTCTGTGAAAAAATACAGCCTAAACAGCGTCAAATTGTTTTAGGGTAGGCCATGCTGCTAGAAATGTTGAAACATGTTTAGAAAGAATGTTTAGGAATGAAAGTATGTCTAGTGTGGTGGCATGCTACTATTTGGTAGGCTACTATTCTATTCCTCGGTATGAGACAAACATGTACAGCAAATATGCGTTTATTTGATCATAACATTATAAGAAATTGCCACCCAATTTCAATTTCAGTTTATGAATTTTTCTGCACATGAATACCGCTCGCAGGCGTTAACACAATCTTCAGCAACAGGCATCAATACATTGAAAAGTATTTGTTCTCAAGTACGGTTGTAAATTATTTAATTATGCGTGTAATACATGACATTACTTGCTAACTTACCTGTCGTTGTGGTAGTGCACCCTGACAAAATTAAAACACTGGTTCCCAAACGACATGCAATCCCCGTCATTTAGCCTCCCGCTTTTTCAATCGATCTTCATTGATATGTCAGACGAAAGCAATCACAATTGAATTAAACAAACGTCAACTAATCCCTTTAATTAATCCTGAGTTTAGAAAATACAACCATGCAATCAAAACTATCCCTAAATCATTTGTTAAATTATTGTGAAATTAAACCCCCTTGTAGCAGACCCATTGCCGGTACTATATCGAGTTTATAAAGACATCATTTCTGAAATGCTAGTACGAAGTTCAGTTAACCAATTATCTGTCTAGTGTTTAAACCGAAAAGTATCATGCATAAACAATTGCTATTTATTCATTTTTTCTGTCTATCTTTGGCAAAATGTGTTCATGTGCATATGGAATAATTAAGTAGCAGGCATTTGTGATACATATTTTAATTCATATTGTGAAGGAAAGAAATAGCACAAAAGTGGTACAAAAAGGCATTTCAATCTTCTACAGTGCATCAAAAAAACAATTCTTGCCATGGTGTCATGCCATGTCATGGTAAAACTTTTTTTTTTACCTTGCATAATACTTTAATTTTTGTATCGAAACATCCAGTAAGTGAAGGACACTGTAAAAATCTGAACATAAACTAATTCATAATTAATTGTGAAGATTATCCAAAGACTGTCATTACAAAACTTTGATCTGTGTCTCCATCAATGAAAATTGTGCATTTAAAAATGAATGTATCTCGTGTCACAAACAAGTCTACCCGGGCGGCTAGCAAGAGCAATAAAGACTGAAGAATCTCCCCTGCATTGTACTTCAGTGAAAATGGCAAGAATCCTTTAGAAATATACCATGGCCATTTATACAGCTGCATTCGTGAGTAATACTGTGAGAAAGGAAGGAGATCTGCAGTATACAATTTCATGAGCTCTACCTTGACGCAGGAATACAGAAAAACTAATAGTGACACAGTGATATAAAGGTTAGGGAACTGGCCATGTAACCCAAGGTTGTGGAGTTGATTCCCAGCTGGGATGCTACAGGTCTACTGCTGAGAATATTACTTAACCTGAATTGCTTAAGTAACATTGTATAACCACTGAGTGGGATGTACAAACTATTTAGCTATTTTCTGTAAATAAGAGCATATACTAAATTCTGAAATACTGATGGTGAACTAGTGGGTGGCAGTAATATTGTTGTGTGAGTGACGGTGTGAGTCAGTGAGTGTGTTAGTGTGTGACTGACAGTGTGTGTGAGAGAGATGTGAGGTGTGTGAAGGAATGAAGAATTTAGGGGCTAATAGCTCCTCAGGAGCCAGGTGGGTGTGGATTCTCCGAACTGGGTGAAGTAGCCCCACCACCAGGGCTTTTCCTGTCTGTCCTCCCCATTCTCCCCCAGCTCGCTCAGGGAGTAGCGCTCAAACTGGTTGTACGGGTCGAAGCGGTCGTAGGTGTCCATGGCAGGAAAGTCCACCTGTTCAGGCTCCAGGACGGCCTTCTTCAGCACAAAGTCCACGCGGCCGGCCTTCTGCATCTGTGCTGGCAGGAAGACCTTTTTCATCACCTTGGTGTAGCCTGGCGCGGAGGCCGTCAGGATGTGTACCCCAGAGTTCACCAGTCTCCAGTAGTCCCCGTCTTCAGCTGAGTACAGGCATAGATGTGGCATTAGGGTGTGTGGAGAAGAAAGAAGGGCATCAGGTACGCACACACTCACGCATGCACGCACACACACACATAGATGTGGCTCCAAAATCTGAGCAAGTGCTGTCAGACCCAGGACCACAGCACTTTGCCTAAGGGTTACAATAAAATACACACCTGCTTAAATGCAAATGATCAATCTGAGCTTACCTGTCCTGATATCGTGTCTGATCCCTCGAATAGATATGCTGGCTCCTTTGATCCCGTTGCCCTGTTCATCCTTCACGATGCCCTTAATCCCTCGATGTACCTGCGGGACAGACAGGTGAGGCCTGGTTCTGGGCTGCAGCATGTTAAACAGGACACGGCCATGGTGGAGAAACGTTGCTCAAAGGGCTCATTCCAATCGCTTATTTTATCTGTTCTTGTCTCCTCGGTCCTGGACTGACCTGGATATCGATTGAGGTCTGCCATCAGTAAGGACATTCCAACCCTTTAAATGCTGCCTGGAGGAGTGAGGAGGCCCCCGGAGGATGTTCTAGAGAGGATTCAGAAGTGCTCACTTCTCAAGTGCTCAAGTTTTATTTTTTTTCTGAAAGCATGATGTATAAAGGACCAGTCTGTGGATTCACCTTTCCCAATCTGCCGCACCTGTATTTGACATGACTTCAAACTGATGCTCAACCGAGCATGTACGTTCCATTTGCTTAGTACACGTTGCCTAGATTCCTCCATCCTATCTTTTCAAAACGTCCTTTCCTTGCATGCTCCAGTGGGTGGAGCTAAGGAGCAAGGAAAGGACACCAGGAAGAGGTGCAAGAAGTGAAAATAAGTGACTGGAATGAGCCCATGGGTTTCTCAGGTCGGAAATCCTAAAGAACAACCCGTTTATCTCCATGGGGGAATGAGGGATTGGAAAGAGCCCAAAGAGACCCACCGACTCCATGAAGCTGAGGAGCGCCTCCTTGTTGCGCTTCCATTCCGTATACAGCTCCTCCTCGGCAGGAAACTTGTCACAGCCCAGCTCCACAGTGATCTCAAAGCAGTTGGTGTGAAGGTAGTTGAAGTCTGACATGCCTGTTATGGAAAGGGATGAGTCCTTTGATCCGCCATTTTGTTCGGCATCACTTTCTGTCATTTTGTTTCGGTTAGTCAGCCCCAGATGAGGCAGCCCTTTCTGCCATTTTGCATGCTGGTAAAATTCCTGAATGCGACAGAACTCACTACCGAGTACTGCAAAGAGGATACAGTGGCTTAATGGAGGCAAAAGTGGAACTAAGTTTTTATTTCATTTAAGTTCAATTGAATCATTATAATGCTCTGGGTGCGTGGGAACACAAATTGACATGAGAATGAGTAGGAATTTGTAAGAGTGATAAAATGTGGACCCTCACCTCCTGCAAAACTGTACCACAGAGCGCCGTTGATGATGCCGCCCTTACGGCCAAAGGAAGCTCCGCACCGGTCCGTGTCATTGTCCGCCATGGTGGTGTGTGCGTCTGCATATGTCCTGGCCAGCTGCTTAAACGCCTGCAAGCAAAGGCTGTGCTGGGTGCATTCCACTTTACATTCCTGACACCTGGCAGTTCATTTCTGTCCCCTGTAGGGGGCATGAATCTCTGGTCTTAATCTGAAGACACATAATATTACTATACTGAACCCTACACTATAAGGGGCATAATATATTTTTGAAAATATGTATTTTCTGAACCATGTTTTTGTCATCCAAGACGCATGTATTATGTCAAAAAAATGAAGTACTTCTGCCGGATCTCAGGAGGTTAAATGCAGACAGGGTTGAAATGAAGAAATTAAGTACCAGCACAAGCATTTGGTCAAGTACAACCAAAGCCTTTGTAAATGGCTTTTTCTAGTAGGCAATCAATATTTGTTTTAAATTGTGTCTTTGAAGGAAATGCAAGCCTTACATGGTTTAAGCTTGGTTTTTGTGAGTTAGTTAGTTACAGTGATTGCTGAATCACAAAGACATTGGAAGGCAAAATTTTAGTCAAAGTTGAGGAAAATGTTGATTGAACAGCAGCCTTATTGTGTGTTTTGTTGACCTATTTTCTTTGCTTTCAGATAATTATTAATTGAAGTAAAATACATTTCAGTGACAGACCCTGTTACCTTGCAGGTTCCGACAGGGTTACCTGTTCATCTGGAGTAGGAGAGAACATCTTCTCTTCTAGCGGATGTTTGGAGAAGTCATACGGATATGAGACCACCAGTTCCCCTCCGTGCAGACTGGCCGACTGGACAAAGGGGATGGACCTTATCCACTTCATCACCGCATATGTCTCTGGAGCTACCTGTACACATGGGGGTAAGCACTGTCGTTTCTGCATTCTCTCATCTAGCAGAATCTGCTAAGAGTGAGCAAAAGCTGGCCTCTACATGTCTAGAGGGAAGGAAACCTAGGTTGACATAAATTGACTAGTTTAACTACGTATATAGCTCAGGTTTTACCTGGATATAGCCTGGATACAGCTGGATTTTCATCTAAATGCCTAAACAGCATTACACTGACTTCTCACCACAAAAATGTTCACCATATCCGCATATTAGTAATGAGTACTGATCAGCTGAATCTGCAATGATGAGCAGTTTTTCATCATTGTCACTCACATAAATCCATGTATTTATTATTATCATGAATGCAATGCTTATTACTATTACTACTGCGACTACTGTGCATTTCTGTGCATCTACTGAGGTTTTTGCTCCTTACTTCTCCTGCAGTTATCAAGCAAAGGCCTATTTAAGTAAATGGGTTTTTAAAAAAGAGGTTCATGAGAGGTAAAAGCCCCCTATTGTACATGGGCTCCTGAACACTGAGCACTGTAGAGAAGCTGACTCAAAAGCTTCACATCAATGCAACTTGTGTAAAGCCGTTGTAATGACCATTACATTACATTTACTGTATTCACAATTCACAATCAGTTGTCTACAGACATGAACATCAAGTCTACAGTAGTTCACATGGTAAATAGGCCACCTCAAGCCTGTTATCACTGACGCTTCAGTGCTCTAGCAGGTGATCTTTGATCGGCCTTCCATGACCTGTCTACAGGTTTGTCTGGCTGCCCCAACATCAGCCACTGTCCAGAACATTCCGGCAGGGCCGGGGAGCCAGCCCTTGGCAGCTGTATTACCTGGTGGTGACGGACAGGGACAGCGGAGGGATTAGCAGGCAGGTTTGACACAGCTCAGCCCAGAGCTGGGATCAGCTGCAGGGCAGGTCAACATGGTACAAAAGGATCCTTCTCTCATCTTTAAACAGCCCTGGCCAGCGAGATTATGACACAGGAAGGGACTCACTCATCACAGTGACATCAATAGATAAAACCTCCAGATAAACCAATCGAGTAAGGGCAAAGAATTGGGAAAAACCAAAAGCTACAGCCTAGAAATTCTTCTCTGATTGCTGTTTGACATGATAAAACCCAGGGAAAGAATTTAGATGTCTTTTAGGGTCATTCAATTCCATTTTTAAATGAAACCTTAATCCCTAAATTGGAGCACCCCCTATGGAACATGGAATGATACAGGGTTTGTACAGTATGCAGTACTTACCTATTGTATGTCATCACATTAAGGACCACTCCCTCAAATCCAAGGATTTAAGACTTCACAGTAGGTTTTATTACAAATGCTGCAGACCAAAGCACTATAAAAGTTGGCCATATCCCTGTAATGTTCTGAGTTTGTTCTGTCTGTTTAGGGGTTAAGTATTGTTTATTCTTGTAATTTATTTATTATCATTCATATCTGGTTGTTGTTCCCATTATAGTCCTTGCATTCATAATCCTGTTATGTCTGTGACTGAATGTTTCTGAGCCCAACAATGAACTCACAAATACAATCTCCTAGTTTTCCACACTGTTCTATAACTCCGCCTTCCTATGCTATCCCTGATTACTTGCTCAGTTTCAGTGAAGTGTTCGCACCTGTCTCTTACTAGCACTACATCTTCACTCTATGCCAATGTCTACTCCCTAATCCGGAGCCGTATGTTTACATGTGTGTTTACGTGCATCCAGTCCACGTTTTTGTCTCCCCGTTATTGTATCATTACCTTATTATGTTTCCCATCGATTTGTTTAGCCCACCTTCCTTCCGAGCCCAGCCTAGATTGTCACCTTCCCTCATGTATTTAAACCTCAGTCTCCACAGTACTCGTCAGAACGCTGATCATATTCAGTGCCAAGATTCAAGTACACCTGTTTATTGAGATTCCTTAAGTCACCCCTTACATTACGAGTTTGCCTTGCCCTCTTGTTTTGGTTGCCCATCTGTTTCTTAGATTTTTTATTATTTGCTTCATTTTTTTTACTTTTGTACCGTTGTTTTTCTGGCTCCCTCGATTTTGACCTTTGCTTGTTTTTTCGACTATTCTTTTGCTTTCTTCTTTGGGCATTGTCTGTTGATCTCTTGGCTCTGAACCTTGGACTGAATAAACAAGGCTTTTAGATTATCTGTTGGTCTGCTTTTGGGTCCTCAGTACGGTACATTACAATCCCGGAAAATGACTGCGTTAGCCCATTGAAGATTATGCTTTTTCAAATGTTTCTCAATTCGAAGTCAGTGTTCTAAAACTCCTGTTAAAAACATTCTTATCACATACAGTATTTGTGATCTTATGCATTCAAGGGCTTGAACATAGAAATAAGGGAGACTGGTGGAGTAAGATATGAAAAGACACCATTCATACCTTACCAAACCAGTAAGAGTCTGGGATTGGGATGTGATCGGTGCGGTAGCGCTTGTTCCTGCGTCGGCTGTAAGCAATGGAGGTCAGGTCCGGGAAGTTCCTGTTCAGGTCGATGTTCTGGGCGTTGGCTCGGCCGCTGGTCCACCCGTTGTACACGTGACCCTGTGCAAATTCAAGCACGGGGGCAGCACAGAGCAGGGGGTCATGGGTAATGCAGAGGCAGAGAACGGTGCGAGCGCATGATTGGATGGATGGATGGGGTCAAGGGATAGAGACAGCGAGGAAACCTGCCCGAGATCCGTCGAGATTGGCTTCCTGGAGACGCATGCTCCAACACAGGAGTGGACATTGACGGCGTGCAATCGGACATGAGCACAGGGCAAAGCTCCACAATGCCTTCTCAACCAATAACATCACAGCGAGCTGCTGCTTTGTCATTGAACTGCATTACGTAAATAAATTAAGCCATTGTACCTGCTACGTCAGCCTTAAAAGGGCACATAGAGAGCTACTGGATGACAGCAAACCCCCAAGAAAGAGTTTAATTGTGCAAAACAACCAATAATATGTAACTAAGTCAGTGAAGAGCCATGGTGATATCAGCTGTATTTACTTTAATATTCTCTGGGCTTTGAAATGACCAACGGCTTTCCCACAGGAATGGGGAATGGATGATTGAATGATTTGGGGGGTGTTGAGAGGCATTCTGGAGTGACCGCCCACTGTGCTCCTTTGAACCAATGGAACAACACGGCTCATCTGCCTTTCCGAATTCAGTTAGAGTGACACGAACGAAACAGGGAACGTTGTCAGATTGGGAGGATGCTAAGAGACTGACATATTCCCACCCTCCCCCATGGAATACCACCACTCTCTACGCATCATTATATTTTGTCATGGAAATATTTCCATTTTTTAAAACAGCATAAGGAGATTATTGCATTTCATCCATTTTATCCGCATACTGTACATTTGCTTGCTATTCTCTCTATGTGTTATTCCAATATGTTTAATATCCCTGCAACTGTATCTTTGACTTTTCATTGTTGTGCACAATACACTACATCAGTTTTTTTTCTAAAGTTCCTATTAAAAAAAACTATAATCAAATAATTAATGCATGCCAATGCTAATAATGCAACTAATGTACATATTTTTTATATATATATATATATATATATATATATATATATATATATATATATATATATATATATATATATTCTTTTAGATTTTGAGAAAATCAAAGGTACAGTAAAAGACTCTATTCTGTCTATTAGTTTTTAGGCCCTTTTGAAAATATGTTTGATCTTGCCAAATATACACCCTTAAATACTGTTACTTATGCCTATAACCACAACTGCTCAATGCAAAATCATGCGCTAGGATGGGCTGTATATCCAAACACGTTCAACAGCTGGAGTGAATGGTTTGAGTAGTACACTCACTAAGTACTTATTGAGGGTTCCCCAAAATCTTGAGTCTTAAAAGGATGACACAATTGTGTAACTGCACAAGACACATTTGGATACATATAAAGTGTATTTACATATAATATATCTGCCCTCTGTAATGCAAAACTGTGCACGAGCAATATGATTTTTGTGGCATTAGCAGCGGTATTCAATATTTTATTAACAGGCTATCCCAATGCTGTTAAGCTACGGTGATTTTCACTTTTGAGAACTTTCTTTTTCTTTTTTCTTTTTTTTGTTTCTTGATTTTTATTCAGAATTTTGTCCGTGGTGCCCATATATCTCACAGAGGAAAAACAATCTACTTGAAGTTGTTTAAGTGCTACTGTTTTAATATTAGTTCACTGTTAATGAGAAGGTGAAACCACAAGGCGCAGAAGAACTCCTGTTAGTTATGTTTCCGACCAACGGCCTTCCCACTGCCAGATGTCCTGCGATGCTGGAACCTACGATATTTATTCCGTCATGTCTCGTGAATTCTGGCCATTCTTTCTGGATTGGACACCATCTGCTACAGAGGTATCCAATCTTATACAGAAAGGGCCGGTGTGGTTGCAGGTTTTAGCCCAGCACTAAGGCACCTGATTTGATCAAAATCATGATTAGTTAATTTGGTTAACTAATTAGTTAATTAGTTCATTTAATCAGGTGCCATAGTGCTGAGCTACAACAAAAACCTGCACCCACACTGGCCCTTTCCGGATAAAACTGGACACCCCTGGTCTACTATCTACTGCTCGGGAATGATGAATGTGTGGCTGGTCTTCATGAGTTTACTGTCAAAGGTGTGTGGTGGAAGGGGATGGGGACGGTTGGAGCGGGGTTTTGGTTGTCACGTGAACCGAGGAGAATCTGGTAGTGGGCGGCCGGGTCTCAGGTGATGAGAGAACGTTCCGGATGCGAAATCACGGGAATTGATATTTACTTCCTGGTGTTCTGGATCACTGTTATCCTCTACCTCTGCCGCGGCCAGGTCGTAGCCGTCAGGGTTCATGGACGGGAAGATGTGGATGCGGGTGTTGTTGATGAGGGTCTGGATGCGATGGTTCCCCAGCAGGTATTCTGAGCACAGGTACTGGGTCAGGTAGATGAGAAGCTGCCTGCCCAGCACCTCGTTCCCGTGCATATTCGCGATTAATTTCACCTCCGGCTCCACTGCGGGAGGGAACGAGATCGCCATGGAAGATAGTGACAGAGATATAGTCATGTGACATGAAATCAACTGAGTACTGAACAGCATCTTATGGTACACTACTCTCACACCACTTAATGAGGCTGGACTTTCATCTCCGGTTCTCAAAAAATCCAATTGATAATTTTAACTGAGATATTGTGACATGAATGAGATATCATGACATTAATGACATATCATGACATAAATGAACAGCAGTCCCATGAAGGATAGATGCTCTGGTTGTGGTACTGTTATCTGTCACTGAAATGGTTTATTTGATGTATTTCTCACTTTTCTTCGATACCACAATAGATTTTGGAACAACCAAAGTGAAAATTGATGTGTTTCTTGAAATAAGAGCACATTTTATTTTATGTTGTGCACACGTATTGAGTAATCCAGTCAAACTATATGTATCCACTGCAATGGCTGAGAAGTTAATACTAATCCCTGACCTAATACTTACCTCAGTTCTGAAGTCCCTTTGTAAGGATAAGAAGAGATAAGACTCATAGATTAGTTGCTATAAAGCCAGGAAATATTTCACAAGTAATTAATGTAATGTACTACAATTATGGAGTGCAGAGAAAGCTCTGCATGGATGTACTGTATCTCTCAACAAATGTCTCTACAATCCATGAGATTTTGAAATAAAATGGTCTTGAAATAAAATGGTGTAGTATATTACAGCATTTAGCAGATGTTCATATCCAGAGTGACCTACACAGATAGCATTTTCATATGCGATCAGTAAGATAGCAGGCTATTAACAGAAGCAGTTGAGAGAAGCACTCTGCTCAAATGGCAAAATAGTAGCACCCCAGCTGGGACTCAATCTTACAACCATAGAGGTTCCCTAAACGATTTTCCATGTGTCTTGTAGTAAAGACGGTTTTCCGGACCTGTCTAAGGAAAGATCTGGAATAATCGCTTGGTTTTAATGCATTGAAGAGGGTTTTGGTTTTCTGCATTCTGTGTACAAATCCTGTTGAACCTATGCAATTGTGATTTGATCAGGCCCTTGAAAGTGTGTTTAGGGTGTTTGGAGACTGTTTTTGTGTAAAAGTACCTGTGTGTCTTTTGCGTCTAGAGTGAGTGTTTGGGGAAATGAGGGACACTATGTGGTAGTGTCCCAGAAATCTATTTGTTGATTATGTGTGGTGTAACTGTCATAGCTCTATGGTGTGTGGTGTAACTGTCACAGCCCTAAGGTGTGTGGTGTAACTGTCATAGCCCTATGGTGTGACAGGTCTTCTAAACTATGTGTCCATGTTCCCCACATGTCATCTAAGTATCGGTAGTTCTCAATGTGCCATGTAAATGTAAGCGTAGGCTGGCTATGTTTAGGGTTATGGTTAGTGTTGTGTCCTTTTTGGTGAATACTGTCATTTATAATGGATGTGAATGACAGAAAAAATAATAATTAGTCAGTAGGCACTTTAACATAATAAGTAATGCAACAACAGTTATAATTTTTCTTCAGATCATCTGACATTGAAAGGATACAGGAAACGTTACTTACACAGGTCGTGTTGGCCAGGGTTATCTGAAAACTCGATTACCAGAAGGTCTTTCCCCTCCACGCTCCGGCCAATACTGTACGTCCTGGCGACGTCCGAGCATTTCGACGCCGTCTTCTTCAAGACGTTGATCATCTGCGCGTTTGATTGGTAGGTGAACTGGATGATGGTAGATGGTTCCTCAGGTGACATTCTGGCCAGGGCGGTCTCTTGGCTTGCTGTAACAGATAACGGAGATATACAGAATGTCGTATTTTATTTAAAAAGGTTGTCCTCCTATGCAGAATTTAAAAAATGTAATCTCAGGGATGGACAGTTTCAGGTTTTAGCAGGGGTCCTCAATCTTATGCAGAAAGAGCGAGTGTGGAAGCTCATTTTGGTTCCTATCAAGCAGTTACATGCCTGATTCAACAGAATTTAGACAATTTTGCTGAATCAGTCATGTAATTTTGACATTTTCAATAAAAAAGTCTTCGCTAAGCACCTTGGTTAGTAGAATTACAATGTGTTACTATATGGTTGGAAAAGCCTGAATCTACATTCCTTTCTGGATAAGATTGAAGACCCCTTTTTTAAGCGCTCCCTTTGATGTGCTGGTGTGTGTGTGTGTTGGCGTGCATGTGTGCGTGTGTGTGTGTGTCTTGCCGTGTGTGTGCGTGTGTGTGCGAGTATTCGGGGTTGAGCCTCCACACCTCTTAGCATCACCAGCGGGTCATAGCAGCCCTCCTGGTCGCTGACGAAGAAGCGGTCGCAGTCCAGGAAGTAGGGCCAGGCCATGTCGATGCCCTCGAAGGCGTGCGCACAGCTCTTCCTCACCCCCTCGCAGGTGCTGCGGCAGGGCTTGACCACGGTGCCCGTGTCACAGCGCGGGACCAGCACGGAGCAGCCCAGCATGCGGATGTCAGGCGAGCACTCGCCCTTCAGCAGGGAGTGAATGACGCTCAGGAGCAGGTACTCCGGGCCCATCTCCACCTCCTGCCTGCTCCTGTGCTCCAGGGTGTTGGGGAAGGTGGTCTTCTCGTAAGGCATGTCGTCGCAGTAGCTCAGCTCGATCTCCGTACATTCTGCTGAACAGGAAGGGGAGGAGCGCTGAAGTCAAAACTCTTTGTTTAACCCTTTTTTTTGGGAACATGTATCAATAACATTGTAATGACATATTTGCGATCGTTCCTTAAAGGGTTAAATATGATGTTAATTCTGAAGTCTACTGTTTCCCAATGCACAGCTAATAACACAAGGCTGAATAAAACTTGAGTGTTCACTGTTCTCTCATTAAAAAGAGCTTGAAATAAATGTGTAATTTTCTTTAAAGAAAAAATGGAACAATGAATAAAAATAAATAAATGAAATGAAATGAAACCAGAGAATTTATGCAGTCTGTATGAAGCTGATTTATTACTCCTCTATGTACCAAAACAAATACTTTTCTCAGTTTTATAAATACACATGCTTTATGTGATTATAGAAACTTGTTTCATAGCCTTGCACAGTAAAATTCACAGTTAATGCAGCTCTAACAGAGTATATATGAATCCAAAGGGAAAATATTCTGTAAGAGTTGATTTATCATTGAACATTTTACATTGTGCCATTCTTTGTTTAAGCCTTAAGTTTTGTAATACATCAAGTAAATGTTTAAATTGAGTACAGGCAGATATTGTTCCGCAGAACCTTCAGACAAGAACACAGTGTGAAATTAAATGGCTGGCAGCACAGTAGCTACCTCACCAGAAACGCCTGATTTTAATTGACTTCTTAAATGAAGTTTTAATGATTTTAAAATGATTTACTGATTGAATCATTTATAACGCTACAGGTAATTGTGGACAGGAATGCCCCCTGGGCTCCTTAGCTCAGGTTGTTACAGCCTCTCAGTGAAGCTATGCAGAGACATGTTACATCCTGCCATTACTGCTGGTATTTGAAGCAGTTTTATGCCCTGGCCCTCTGGGCAGCTCTCTCTGTCTGAGGGCTGGAGAAGTGAAAGGCCATGACTCTCTGACTCCTTCCCTCAGGCTCAGGAGGGACAGGGTTTGGGCCAGGTATGTGCCATAAAATGGCTCGGCTTCCACTTCCCAGCCACACCAGTCTTCTTCTTATTTAATTTGGACAACATTACATTTGGTACAAGCAGAGTCCAAGCATTAGCTTCCATCAATGACCCCTAAACAGCTTGGGTGGCACACATTAAAAATCCTGACTGAGAGGAATTCGGAAAAGGAGACATTCAAGAGTAAACTTAAATATCGTTAAAGTATAGTTAATGACAATGGAAGGTCTGATACATGGGCCAGTGTTTGCCCGTTATCAGCATTTTTTTGTGTTACTAATTAAAAAGCACCACCTACGTTGTTCCAGAGCGCCCCCCTTGCATCGTCCTGAAAAGAGAGAAAATAAAAATAAAAATACAGGTGAGTGACCTCGGGGTTACCTAAAAATGGAACACTAGATGGCAGTAGAGTTCATGTAAAAAAATTACCATCTCTCATTTTTACACTAGAAAGCAAAGGTTGACCAAAAGGTAAAAGCTTTTGAATAAGGATATGTCTGAAAGCCGTTGATACAGGCTTATTTACTTTGTGACTGACCACCGCCAGTCGTACACACTTCTTATATTCGGCCATTCACATATCATCTAATGAAAATATATTTGCATATATTTCCAAGAATTCCAAATTTCCTGATTTACTGTATAATCTAGATTTACTTCAGTTAGTTAAACCACTGATTGGCCTAATAAAAATACGATAGATATTGCTATCCATTAGTAAGTATCAATAACGAACATATTATATGTATTACCCCTTTTGTCCTTTCAGTACAACTCACTACAGAGAACATGGCAGAAATCTTCCATATCTCCAAAATAAACACGCCGAGATAAAATTCAGTTGTGAAATCTGACTGGAAATTCTGACTCAAAGAATAAAACAAAAAATCAAATCGCTTAATTCGTGGTGCCATGATGCACCGTGACATAACGTAGGCTGCATCTTAGTTAAGCACATTAGGATCCCAAACCCCTACTTATTACATCATTCCGAATATCACAGTACATATTTCTGATATGGACGCACATACTGTGTCTGATGAGACACTGCATAATTTGTTTTTGAAACGGTTAAGTTTGAAATGTGAAATGTACAAAAATCAAAAATCAAACTATCCCGCTTTTTTAAAGTTTTGTGGCGCTCATACTTTACCTAGAATTTCGTCTCCTGGTTCGCAACGTGGCGGAGCACACCACACTACGGTAGCCAATATATTGAAAGCAAACACAAGTGAATTCATTTCCATCCGCTTGTATCCCACATGCATTGCGATGTGGCAGTCGCGTCTTTGCTCTCTTCTCTTTAATTACCTAGTCTTCTACGGAAACTTCCAGTTCACAAAGCATCCCAGAAAAAAATGGGAGTTTATTACGCGTTTTACGGTCAAAAATATCAAATTACAGAGGCAGGCAAGTTTAGACGGAAGAGGATAAGGGGAAAGGCGGAATAAAAATAACTTTACATAGGCCTATGCCAGATTCAACTATAATTTTGTAAACCCAAACAAGTGCACCCTTTGCCACCAACAAACTACATTGAGTGGATATTTGTTTAAATCTTATCTCTGCTTGACTCTACGGGATGATAACGTGTGCTCTTGGCCAGACCCCCCATACATGTCTAGTGTCTATCTCTCTAGGTAATGTAGGCTATATGTGGTTTGCACCTGGACTAATTGAAATTGAGGATTCGGATTTAAAGGTGGCTCTGATAGAATTACAACAGTATTTGAGTAGTAGGGAGTTGATTCCCAAATGGCGAAAAAGTCTCAAATGGCTGGGTGTCACACTTAATTTTCTACACTACCCCAGTTAACCCCAGACACTGCCTGGGGCTGGGGGGAATACCGGAATGTTTGTAACCATGGATACACGCACGTGCGTGGTTGCGGGCCTTGGTAAGACTGTTCATATCCCCAGGTGTCCACTGGTTCCTGTTGTTTAAGGAGGATGGAAACCGCGTAAATGAGAGCGCAACACTGATTCATATAATGGGGAAAAAATACTGGAGTTTGATGTAAAATTTAACTGCTGATGGCAGTTAGCCAAAAAGTAAAAAAAAGACTAAAGGGGAGCATTCTTCTTTTAGGTATTAATGGACGTTTTGTACTTGAATTAAATTCAGGTTCTTGCAAAAACGCTGCCTCTTTGTCATTTGATGTATATGTTACTCCATTATGAACACTGAAAATAGGTTGTACAACAAATCTTGTAATGCATAAAATATAGAAAGTCATTGAATACACAGTTTGGTCCTTTGAAACTTTATTGAACTATTTTCACAAATTAATTTGCTTATACACTAAAACATGGCAGAGTGGGCTTTGTTTAAGAGTGCTAATTTCCAAAGAATCTAGACAGAAATAGAAATATGAACATATTGGCATGAGCCAACTCTTTTTGGCATAATAATACTGTAAAAACCACAGTCAATTATCAATAAAATCTGGCACAAACACAATGTAATTAAAAGCACTTGAACAATAGAACATTCTTCACACATTTTGTATATTAATAATTTTATACATGGCTCTCTTCTTGGCTAAATGTAACAAATACGTTTCAGTCAAATCTGGCCATACATTCAGGTCAGGTAGAAGCTTTGATGTCATGATGAAAATAGTATTTGTGTTTGGCTTTTTAAAATGCGAAATGTTACATCTTGGGCTCCATGTAATATAACCGCAATGCATCTTGGCCTTAAACCTGGAGTAGCACTTTTAAGCACGTGCCAGCTTTCAGTTTCACACAACCTTTTTGATAAGTCTTTGTCTGATGGTGTGGATATGAGCTTTCGCTTAATGAATGTAATACAGTTGAACAGATACTTGTGTGTGAGAAACATTTCAAAACAACGTTCTGCACAAACATGCTAGACTTAAAGCCAAACTCATTGCTGTTAAATTGAGTAGAGCAGGGCTGCCTATCCCTATTCCAGGAGATCTATCACCTAGGTTTTCACTCCAAATCTAACAAAGCACACCTCGTTGAACAGCTAGAGATCTTGTTGAGCTGCTAATTAGTAGAATCAGGTGTGCTATTTAGGATGAAATGAAAACCTACAGGAAGGTAGATCTCAAGGAACAGGGTTGGATAGCCCTGAAGTATAGCCTTCAGGCTAATATCAAAGTGCATTAATATTCAGAGGAGCCATGTGACATTGTGAACATCCGATGCTATTTGGAGTCAGGCAAGCAACAGTTGTTGAGGTGGCCCACTGCAGGAGATGCCTCTGAACACGATGCTTCTTTTTGTTTGCTCAGAGATCAGTAGATATATCCACTTTGATGGCTTTCTTATCCCCCTTGCTCTGAAAGGTCACACCTCCAGTTGTGCCGTGACTCACGGGTGGGCATAGTGGGCCATACCTGTTCTGCCCTTAATTATTTAATTACTCCAGTCATTTATCAATGGTTAAACCAGCATAACTGCATCCAGCTGATTAGTGTTCAGCTCATTCGGCAATAGTGTTACTGATGCCAATGGGAATCTGCCCACACACCAGACCTGCAGGAATGGAACTGGCCATCCTTGCTGTAACCTTACTCAAAACCAGTGTTGCCATTATGGCAGGGATCACCAAATCTGGCCTCCATATATCCAAATCCATCCCTGGTTTTCTTTTCTCCCAGGTAATTAACTGAACAATTAATGCTGCTTCTTTACAACTGTGACCCAGTACAGATGAGATATCACACCAGCAAGAGCACCTTATCATGCTAAGTGAAGTTGACTAGCTAACTAGCTGGCTTGAGTGCAGGAAGAAGCCTCTGATTGCGCAATCATGAACTGCCCAGTCCTCTTTAGTTAAATGCAAGTTTGCACAAGTCTGCACATGGTCATCTTCAAAGATATTTTTGTTCTCACTTCCATAATAAAAGCAGTTTCGAATAAGAGTTTTTTCACATCCAGTGAGCTATTTTTCAGCTCACAATAAACTACAAGCCAGCAAGGTCATTTTGAAATCTCACCATCTTGTACTTTTTATCCAATTAATTGATTGGGAAAGATAAATTGTCAGAAACAGAATTAGAGAGTGCTGAAATATACACAGTCTCTAATTTAAATTCACACACCAAGATTAATTTTCAGATAAAGAATACTGGGAAATATTTCAAGTAAAAATCTGACAAATATAAATGGCAAAAAGAGATAATCATTTGCAGGGTTATTTTTTTTGGCAGAGTGCTCTTTTAAGGTTATGTTCCAGCGAAAATGCATCTTCGGTCATCTCAATCATTTCAGAGGCACATACTTCAGTTATTATAAGATGGCGGAAATTACAAATTCAAACATTTCTGTAGCAGTCTGTAATTAGAACCAAGTAAGATATTACTCTAGTTCTTTCAGATTCTAAATAAGACATGTTTGAAGATTTTTTACAATAGACCACTACCCAATAGTCATTTTTCTCAATATTTCAGACTTTTCATGAAGAAAAATTATGAAATTTCAGGATCTAACAATGAGATCTGTGATGCTGTACCTGCCCCTAATGCTTATAACAATACAATAACTCAAATCACTCTCATGGATATGGAGTACAGGTTTGCATGATGATAGGATGACTACACACTGATAAAAATAGTCCTGTAATATCCAATTTAGAGAAAATTCAAAGATAGAAATGGTAAATAATTATACTCATTTCACCATGCACATGGCTGAATCATTCAAAATGTGGTATTATACTGAAAGTTGAATAGTTGAGGGATGATTAGCAGCAGTAAACAGAAAATGGTAAATTTGACTCAAAATTTGATTTTTTTCAGCGGAACAGAACCTTAAAGTAAACCTGTGTGACATTAGGAGTTCTTAGCCTTCCAGCAATCGTTTCAAATGAACAATTTTAATAACTTATTCTCCGGGGGAAAATGTAAGGCAGAATTGTAAGAGCTTCTGTTCCAGACTCTCCGTCTAGCACGCACACTTCTTCCCTCATAGAACCACTCAAGGTAAACAGCAACGCAAATGCACATGGCCACGCCCATCATCTACAGTGCTCTGTCCCTCGCGCTGGAAGGCAGTCACTACATCTGCCTGCACAGTTTCCAGTTAGCTGATTCTTTGCAGGCTGCAGTCGTTCTCCGTGTCCAGGGAATTACTGTGTCCAGATGAAGGGTAGAGGTCCCTCCTCAGCAGTTTGTTGACCATGTTGACCAGGGCTTTCTTGTACTGCTGGCGAAGGAGCGAGTAGACGAAGGGGTCGGACGCCGGCTTGCCGTACGCCAGGCACTTGCTGGCGATCCCCCACTGCGGACTGACGCGCACGACAGGCAGGAGCTCGGCGAGCCTGTGAAGAGACAAGCCAAGGCACGTTTCTAAATGTGGAAGCAGCACGTGTGCGCCCTCACGTTTCATTCGCTCCAGGGCTCGGGGAGAACAGAAGAGAGCCGCATGCGCACACTTACATGGCAAATGTATAATTTATTTCAAAGACTCTGTTGTTTCCAAGCGCATACTGTGGGGAATGCTTTGAAACAAACGCATCTTCCCATTTTGACATTTGTACCACTCCACTGGGAATATTCTAGGCTATGTTTTGAATAACATTTATCAGTAATCTCATAATGTCATGCCCACTTCAGTAGCATGGACTGAAGAATCTATAAAAAAATAAATAAGCACGTGCAGTACGCTTCTATAGATGTTGTTTATATAGAGAGACACAGTACATACTGTATACATACTACTGGATATGATTTCTGAAAATGTGTGATTTACAAATTAATTGTGTTTGAATTATGAGAGAGAGGATGAATTATGAGAGAGAGGATTATTATACGTCTAATTTCACCATCACTGTGAAGTTTTAACAACTTTTATCCTCACCCTGTTTATGGGAATCAGAAACATATTTTCATTAGTTATCATTTTCAATTACCATTGTGGGATTCCTGGGGAATATATGCTTTTGATAGTCAACATACCTTGTTATAACATAAGGTGCAAAACAGAAAATGAATGATCCAATGAAAATGCATATTTTCTTTGTGGCACGCTGTTTCCTCCTTTTCTGCTCCATAAGACACCGTTGTTTTACACTGGAACATTTGAAACAGATTTTATACGTTAAAAAACATAATTGAAAAAATCTGGTATAAATAAATATGGTATGGTATACGCATTTGTTTACTCCAAGTATTGCCAAGCTGAAGCTAATGTAAAGCTCCTGTTTCCTATGACTATTCCTCCATGTATTAGTGGAAAGCAACCTTTCTCGCAAGCAGAAATGTTGACCAGCTTACCGTCAAAATATATCTGACCTTTATAAATACTTTATTTGTTAACCACTAGACCATAAGGTTGACTCACTTCTGTAGTTCTGAGGCGCTATTGCAACATTAGGGAAAGTAAATCGTCTGCTTAGCAAATGAGTAACGTAATAAATACCTTGGGTGAATGTCAACTAGCAGGAGTAGGGTCTGCACGGTTATGATGTCTATCCTCTTGCAGTGGAACCGCGCGACTTTTAAGACCTTGAAGTAGGTGAAGCACAGAGTCAGCAGAGAGAGGGTGAAACTCGTGGCGTGGAACACGACGGTGAACACCGCAAACTTCATCCTCCCGCGGTCATCACTCAGATGTAAAGTGCAGGATGCATACACGTGGCTGTAGTCATACCACGACAAAAGCAGTGCGATGAGGGAAAATGTGAGAGAATGGAGCCATGAATAGCACACCATGATGATAGCGTCCTTGTATCGCATTTTAGTGGAGTAACTCAGTGGAAACACAACAGCGATCCACCTATCTATGCTTAAAGCAGCCATGCTTAGCATCGTGTTGGTCGTCAAAAAAGTATCTAGAAAGCTTACAGTTTGACAGACGCAGTCTCCAAAAGGTTTCTGGTTTTTGATAACTCCAAACAATGTTGACGGCATGTTCAAAATTGTGATAAGTATGTTGCAAAAAGACAGGTTCAGTATAAATACACCAGGCACCTGCCTGCGTATCTCGGCACTGTACATAAAACATAATAACACAAGCAGATTCGATAACAAAGATACAATCGCAACCAAAATAATAAACAACGCCAATAAGGATTTCACTAAGTCCATTTCTCGAGTCAAAATTTCACCAGCGCAAAATATCTGCTTTTCGAAATTTGTACATCATCCCATGCATGGTCCTCAGATGCACATCCTCAATACTTTTTAAATCTTCCTTTGAAAATATTATATTCCAACAACTCTTGTCACCTCAGCTGTCGTACGGAGCTGTCCAGCGTGCTGAATCCAATAGTTGCGCGCTTTCTTCCGTTGGCATAGCATTCCGATCTCTTCTGCCTCGCTCTTAAACAAATTATTCAGCCTTCACGGGAGTGTGTTAATTGTTTAAAACATTACGGTTTTGTGGTTTTTCCTCGTCGTATTCTTCTGCTCTTTCGAGTGCTACAACACGAAACACAGAGACAATGCTTTCAGACAAGTATCACCAATGCCTTTATTCACAGATCATGCGCAGAAAAGCGAAGGCGCAAAGCACGCTCACTTTCACGTGTAATGGTCTGTTGATCGCTAGTGACGATTCTGCTGCGTTTTCACTGAACTACGTTTTTGCCAAAGGGGAAATCTGGTGTAGGGAAATAACAGTCGTTATTAAAGTCGCGTGCACAATTGGGTTTGCTATAATTTAGCTCTTATTTCGTTTCTGATCGGTTATAATAGAGAAGTTGATTAATGCTGTGGAGACTGGAGAATTCAAGAGTGCTGCCAGATGTTCTCCCAGTTTTATGGAAATTCAGTTAGTATAAAGGCTATCATAACTCATAGCAGGTGGCCTAAATAAGGAAATAGTAACGTAATTGTTCTGGAAAACTAGGTAATTCTTCTGTTTATGCTCCATCTTGACTCTACGGAGGGAATATTCGAATAAATACAGAGGTGTGCGTTAACATCAATACAGATAAACAAGCATTATGTCATATAGTGTTAATCATTTTACTTTTATCAATATTACTTTGGCACAATTGTGTTCATGGTAATCCATCTGTAATGCAAATGCTAGTGCAGGTCATACTGCTCACGTGCACATTTCGTTTTGACAACAGAGCCAGAACAAATTTTCACTTAATAAAAGCAAGAGTGGTTTTGTGGAAATCAAATGAATAAAATGTCTCTCCATTGAAATCATTGTTTAAATCAGTCTTTCAGTTTGAATTAGCATAATGTCACTGTTGAAATGAACGTCAAAAGGTAAATCCACCCTTTGGCCTGACTACCGAAGGCTCTCTCTCTCTCTCTCTCTCTCTCTCTCTCTCTCTCTCTCTCTCTCTCTCTCTCTCTCTCTCTCTCTCTCTCTCTCTCTCTCTCTCTCTCTCTCTCTCTCTCTCTCTCTCTCTCTGGAGGATGAAATCACCTTTTAATGAGGTTCTTCATCCTTCTGTCTCACCTTCTCTGTCTCTGATGTTCATCACATAGATTTCTCAGTGACTATTTAAAAACCGGTCACTGTACCTTCAAGTATGAAGCTGAATCTCATAGTGCCACATACAGTAGCATGGTGCAGATGCACACTTATATAGTAGAGAGGATGGGGTTAATTTCTTGTTGTTGGCAGTCCACTGAGATTAAAATCATCACCTGTGTCAGCATGACACTACAATATGTTATTCCAAACCTTTTTTATAATTACAGTTTTGAATGGAATATGAAGCGACAAATCCCAGTTAATAAAAGGAAATGAAATGCCCTTTTGACTCGCTGAAATAAAAAATAGGAAATAAAGGAAGTAAAACTGCCCAAAGCCTTCAATTTAGCTGAGAAGTCCGGGGTTGAGTAAATAATTAACTAGCCTCCACACTCACAGAGGTGTAAATGAGCAGGTGTAATTAATGTGGCCAGGTTTGTGTGGGATAATTGATGTGGGGTTAAAAGGAGCAGAATTAAACAGCACCGAAATAGAAGCAGTGCGCGCGGGAGAGATGACGCTAATGGGAATTCCATTAATCACAGAGAGGGTCGCTCTCTCCTCCCCAGCCTCCAGCAGGGGTTGCTGATCTCCTGCACAATGCAGGATCACTCAGTTAGCTGGATAACTGCACTGAGTAAAACCCACAATGCAGGATTACTCAGTTAGCTGGATAACTGCAGTGAGTTTATTTCCATCCATGTTCCAGGTTTGGGGGCTTCCGGGTTTTACACAGTGCACCTGCTTTGTGGGTTTTGCTCACTGTAGTTATCCAGCTAACTCTGTAATCCTGCTTTGTGGGTTTTGCTCAGTGCAGTTGCTTAGTCAGCCATTATTATTGTTATTATTGTAAATAATAATTCAATAATATACACTCAGTTAGCACTTTATTAGGTATTATGTTTTAGACTGTTACAACCCTGGCTCAGGGAATATATCAGAGGAAACAGACACAGTTAAAGTGTTTGAAAATAACTAAATTTATCGTAACACAGAAACTATGAACTGCTCAAAACAAAATGTTGGCTGTTGAAGGCCCTGCTGCTGCAGAGCTGGCTGCCAAGACAAAAGGGAGAGAGAGGAGGAAGGGGAGGAGTTTATATACTCCAGCCTATGGCAGGTGTGGCAGGTTAGTAATCGGTGCGGGGTACACCTCCTGGCTCCACCTGCAGGACGAGACTGGAACCACACATACCCTATACATAACAAGACTTATTAAGTCTTCTGCCGTTGTAGCCTATCCACTTTGAAGTTTGACGCGTTGTGTGTTCAGAGATGCTCTTCTGCATACCACTGATGTCATGTGTGTTTCCATTACTGTCACATTCCTGTCAGCTTCAACTAGTCTGGCCATTCTCCACTGACCTCTCTCATTAACAATGCATTTCTGCCTACAGAACTGCTGGATCCCAGGAGATCAGCAGTTTCTGAGATACTCAAACCACCATGTCTGGCACCAATAATCATTCCATAGTCAAAATCACATTTCATCCCCACTTCTGCATGCTTTTATGCATTTTGATTGGCTGATTAAGTATTTGCATTACCAAGCTGGTTTGAGTGTATATTATATTATTATATGACCACAGTCATCAATAAGTCATCACAATTAGAATTTTTTTTTTTAAGTTATTTGAAAACATTTTCAGCACAGGATTAAAAATGATGGAATTATAAGTTAACTTTAACTTGAAATTATATTTAAACTTTAAATTATATTTAAAGTTATTGAAGGCCATTTGCATGACACATTCTTAGAGCATTATTGCATGTTTATGCCTGTGCACATGCCTGTGTGTGTGTGTGTGTGTGTGTGTGTGTGTTTGTGTGTGTGTGTGTGTGTGTGTGTGTGTGTGTGTGTGTGTGTGCATGTGTGCTTCTGAGTGCACATACACGCTCACAGAATAACCTGTAATTAACCTGGCAATTTCAGGCTTCATTGGCTCCAACATAAATTGTGAATGGGTTGACTGGAGTCATGTCATGTTTTTAAATTCACCTCTTCTATTACTTTGGATACAGTGCATATCCAACAATTACATGATCCCAGTGGCAGTTCTTGTGAGTTATGGATTGCGCCAAAAAGAGACAATGCCTTTACCGTACATATAACACATCTGTCAGTCTCATACATGAGAGCTTTTGTCAAATTCAAGTCAGAGAACTCTCTCACAGCCTGAGTTATAGCAGTACTTTGTGCACAGACTGCAAGTCATAATGCTATTTTTGCATGGCTTCAATTCACAAAAACAGGCTCAGCAATCAGTAGATCAGTGGAGGGATTGCTGTGGATTCAAATGTACATGATCAGTGACTCTTGAGATAAAAATCATTGTCTTAACACTTTTATACTCTCAAGCTGCATGTCTCTTTTCAAAAATGTATCAGTGTAGTCACTAGTCAGGATTGGGAGAAAATACATGAACATTGTATTGTGTTACAAAGCACAAAGTACTTTGAAAATATACATAATCCATAATCATAATGGTGGAAGTGTTGGTTGTTTGCAGGAGCAATGATTGATGCAGATACCATGCAAATCGAGAAATGCATCAAAAAAATAGTTGGTACATACACACATTCCAAATACTCTATTTCAAATGCTGCCTATCCTGAATGTTGTTATATTCTTTGCATATTTAATCTTTGAGCACAATGGCTTGTGTCATATATTAGCATTTCAATTGTTAATTGCACATTTCATCCGTGTTCATCTTTAGTTTTGTGAATCTACATATGAATGCAATCACCCATATTCATAAGATGAATATGCCTGCATATTTGAACCTCTAAGACTGCGATCAGACTCCCACCCGGAGGAAAGCCATGACCGTGTTATTTTTAAAACCAATTACTGTATATCTGATGCTAAATGTGTCACCGGGGATGCGTTCTTGCCACATTTAGCGAATTCACAAGGGTTTATGGGAAGAGCCGTATCCTAAAGCATCACAAGATTACAACCACACTCATCCACCACACCACACACTGCTTCAATATAAGCAGTGGATGCTTTAAAGGGCATGTGTATGACTGTCATTTGCTTTGTTTTTGCTTTAGATAAGATATGGCCCTGCATTTAAATCAGAAATTGATCCATATATGCCAGAAAAATAAACTCTAGATAGCTTTATTTTTGGAAGCCATTTTGGAAAAGGCTAGGTTGTGACCTCACTGGGATATGTTGTCCTGGCTGCTCAGACTATTCCTATTGCTGCTGAATAATGGACCATGAGGAAAAAACTAAACAGAGAACCTATGGTGAGTCATTTTATATTGCCCTGGCTGCCTCTGATGAGACTTCCAGTACTGCACAGCTCTGAAAAGACAGCATTTACCAGTGGGACAGAGCAGTGGGTCTCCAGGGATCTCTTTATTATTAAGTCAAGTGTGAATATGTGAAGGACAGGGTCTGTGATGCATATGTTCTTAGGACCAGAAACCGATTGCTAAACAGAGTTTAGTAACTGAACTAAAATAATGTATTTATACTTTTTGAGGTGAAGTTCTAGCATAACCCCCCTGGGGTTTCCAAACCTCTCCAGCACATTTATTAAATATGATCTGTCCTGAATTGTACATTTGTGCAAAAGATTTAAAAAAAGAAAGAAAAAGAGACCACATCACAGAGGTAAAAGCTGTCCCGATCACAACATAGCTTCAGGCCATGTCTGGTTCATGTTGACCTTCAAGTGACTCCTTTTTGGTCACAGTGTCACCCCTGGGGGGAGGTCTAAGGTCAGCAGAGGAGTCCCCACCACAGCAGCTCTTCTATTCCTGGGCCTGTGATATGCACCAGTTACACAGTCCTGTACTGACATAACTGTGCTCACAGGGTGGACAGAGTGATAAAAACAGCAGGTGCACCAGTTACACAGTCCTGTACTGACATAACTGTGCTCACAGGGTGGACAGAGTGATAAAAACAGCAGGTGCACCAGTTACACAGTCCTGTACTGAAATAAATGTGCTCACAGGGTGGACAGAGTGATTAAAAACAGCAGGTGCACCAGTTACACAGTCCTGTACTGACATAACTGTGCTCACAGGGTGGACAGAGTGATAAAAACAGCAGGTGCACCAGTTACACAGTCCTGTACTGACATAACTGTGCTCACAGGATGGACAGAGTGATAAAAACAGCAGGTGCACCAGTTACACAGTCCTGTACTGACATAACTGTGCTCACAGGGTGGACAGAGTGATTAAAAACAGCAGGTGCACCAGTTACACAGTCCTGTACTGATATAACTGTGCTCACAGGGTGGACAGAGTGATTAAAAACAGCAGGTGCACCAGTTACACAGTCCTGTACTGACATAACTGTGCTCACAGGGTGGACAGAGTGATAAAAACAGCAGGTGCACCAGTTACACAGTCCTGTACTGACATAACTGTGCACACAGGATGGACAGAGTGATAAAAACAGCAGGTGCACCAGTTACACAGTCCTGTACTGACATAACTGTGCTCACAGGGTGGACAGAGTGATTAAAAACAGCAGGTGCACCAGTTACACAGTCCTGTACTGATATAACTGTGCTCACAGGGTGGACAGAGTGATAAAAACAGCAGGTGCACCAGTTACACAGTCCTGTACTGACATAACTGTGCTCACAGGGTGGACAGAGTGATAAAAACAGCAGGTGCACCAGTTACACAGTCCTGTACTGACATAACTGTGCTCACAGGATGGACAGAGTGATAAAAACAGCAGGTGGTCATATACATTTCACAGCTGTCCTAAAGTCCACTCTACTGAACTGGAAACAGTTTTAATTACATAATGGCCTTTCGAGGCTTTAGAGCTGAACTCCCGGTGCATCTGTGCCAACACTTTCCCCAGTGGTCTCATCGGGTAACCCTGGTTTTGGTGTTTTTTGTTTTAAACTGACAGATGTGCTAATGAGGCGGAGTTTCCTGTGGGCCAGACGGAGGCTTCCCCTGGGAGGGACAAGCAGGAGGAGAGTGATTTATTTGGAAATGTCAGACTGCTGGATGAGCTGGATCAAATGAGAAAAGAAAAATTATTCAAAGCGTTATCAAAGTACACCACAGCTCCTGCAGAAAGCACATGGATTTATCTGTGGTGGGGTTTCTCTTTGATGGTGCCTTTTTAGCATATTACCTAACCAAGTGTCCGCAAAAGCACGCACTCACGCACGCACGCACACACTCAGGAGTGGGGATATCTGAAAATACCTTAACTTCCACAACCAAACAGTCCAATAGCAGGTCAATATACCTCAGATTAACCCCAAGAGTTTATTCAAGGTTTCAAGTGACATACCTTCCTGAGTTCCAGACATTCCTTATTTCAGGAATATCTGAAATGTTTTCACATGGTGGTGCCTACCAAAATGTCCTCCTCAGGTTGAGGAGTCAAACACACTCTGGTGTGTAGAGGAATAATGGGGCGACATCACACAGCAGACCCTCATAGATTTGTCCCCTGGATGAAACCCGAGTCGCAGCCGCACTGAAGGAGCAGACATCAGGACTACAAAGAGCATGTAGGGCAGAGCAGAGCCTCGTGCCACCGTCAACAGTTTATATGACACCTGCACTTAGCCCATAACCTTCATTCTACAGGCTCCTATATTTTATATTTACATTCTGGATTTAATTTGTTGCACTTTGTCATACTGAAGTCCACATCTCATAATGAATGCCAAAACAGCATTAATACAAACCCAGGCAGATACACCTGAGCAGCAACAGTTTATAACACAATGTACCTGTAGACATATTGTATACTGTATATACAGAGCATAGATAAATTCCAAAACAGTAAACATGAAAACAATTACAAAAGAGCGAAAATACATGTAAAAGGAACATTGCTTTGCTGGATATTTAATCAGCATAAAACAATGAAACCAAATGTATGGTTGATGAACATTTACAGTGTTAGCTACTATTATGAGTACTAAAACAAACAATTTCTGAGGAAGCTGAAATTATTCAAATTTCTACAACTGAAAGTTTGTCATTGTTCAAAACTTTTCAAAACATTAAAAAAAAAAATGTTTTCACACACCGACACCACTACACTACCCCAGGTCTAGCATTAACTTCCAAATGCTTTTAGGTTTGCATTTTAGCCTGCTTGCTGTAGTCTCAGCACAGGTTGAGCAAATTCTTCATTTAAAGGCATCCTAGGAACCTAGCGCTTCACTGTGATTATGTCTGCTAAGGCCTGTGCTTTTACTGTAATGATGTACACCACAGCTAATGCTTTTACTGTAATGACATGCAGGCTTTCTCAGGGTGGGCTGTAACCAAAGAGCAGAATGTCCCCTCAGTGCCTGCTGGGTGGCCAGCCACACAGAGACTCTATTCAGGAGTATTCCATGAAGATTTATGAATATAAATAACAAATGCATCAGTGCTTTTGTCAAATGTTTTGCATGACGTTTTTGTGGTCAGAGACAAATGGGCATCATTTCTTTTCACACAACTCTGGTTATGGAAGTAGTCCAGAGTCTCCAGATATTGTGTCACCTTTTGATTTGGTAAGAGGAGCCAGTCATTTAACATATACGTATCTACTGGGCAAATACACCAGTGCAATTTTCAACTATTTCAGGTAAGCTGCATTCTGGGAGTATTTCATTCCAATAATAACCGAGAAATCCAAAGAGACATTCTCCCTCTTTGAAATGTCACTTGCCTGACATTTCACTTTTTGTAGTCTTACTCTGAAAACCTAGTCTGACCTAAGGTTGAGAAATTAGCTTCAACGAATTAAGGAGAAGCCTGGTTTACATAATTAAAATTATGTAACTAGGTATAAATATCAGCATAAAATGTGTCAGATTATAGTGGACATTTTTATATTAATGGACCACATTAGTGAACCATTCACACTCCCGCTACAAGGTATTTAGCTTGAGGGGTGTAGAAGCATACAGTAAGTGCATTTGTAAAACATCATATCGTTATTGTTACACATTGTGCAAATACCCAATTAAACATTATACTAAACAAGTACCTTCTGCTTGTTTTTGCACTGGTTTGTTTCAATTAGAGGCATAAACTGCAATTTGTGATTTAGGTGCCTTTGTCATTTTATTAAATAATTTTCCAGGTTGATTAACCTCTTTAATTCTATTCACATTTATGTCTCTGAAGTATTACAGATTTACTGGAAAGTGTAGCGTTTATTGGCATCTCTTTATGATTTGTTTGATTTATTACAATCATTTTCATCAGTCCATGGCAAAACTCAACACATGATTGTCATCATTTTGTTCCACTTTCCCTTAAATCTACAACACTCAATCTCTGTCAGGTCCTGTGTTCTCTGTTTCCCGATTTCTGTTTTAGTCCCAAGTGTTTTTGCCTCTTGTTTCCCACTGTGACCACCATGGTCTGTTTCCAGCTTCATTCCCACATTCATCTGTTCCACCTGTGTCTCAATTTGTGTCTCCACCCCCCACTCCAGTAGTAGAAATGTGAATATGGACTTCTTTCCTGCCATTCCTCTCACCTGTGTATCATTGTCTGTCAATCACTAGTCAATTTTAACCTGTCCCTTTACGTTTCTTGTTGCTAGTTCATCTTCCTGTATTCTGTTCCCCACCCCGTTTCTAGCTTCCCCGTACCTGTGCCCTGTGCCCTGTGCCCTGTGCCCGTTCTGCTTTTGAATTTTCTGGTTCTGACATCTGTCTTCTTGGTTTTGAACTCTACCCGTCTTCCCAACTACGCTCTGCCTGCTCTCCGTGTCCCTGTCTGCCTGCATCTTGACCATTGCCTGTTTGTGGATTACGTTTTATCATTAAAGCCTACCTGATTTTGTTATCCCTAAATCTGCGTTTGGTTCTTCTGTCCCGAATCCTTACAGTCTCGAACCCTGCATAATCAATAGCAGTTAAAGACAACTTGATCTCAGAAAACATACAGTAGAGTCATTTTGGACAGATACCCTTCTTTGAGTGCAAGTTGTTTATCGTAAACTTGTATACTTCCCTGACTACTTTGTGTGTCCACTTTAGTTAATTTCGTATGAAGTACCCATTTTCACAAATGCAAGTTAGCACTGTTGGACTCTTGTAGCAAATGAACAAATATGCAAATGTTGTAAATTCTGTAAAATTGTGACATCCCTAGACAGTCCAAGGTCACTGTGCATGCGGCGAGTCATTGGCTGTGGCCAGTCGAAGCTGGAATGCTTGTTCGTCAAACCTGCAGGGTTTTTTTTATGTAGCGATAGAGATTATTTTCCATTGATGGCTTCCCACAGGTCTCAGCCTTGACCTCTGACCTCTCTGCTGTCAGCTGGCTCCTATGCGGTCCTCTTCTCCGACTATGTGGCAACAATAACCCCCGACTGATGGCAAGGCTCGACCAAGTAAGCGTATGCACCGCAGCGGTCACACATGCAACAAGAGCGCGGCTGTTTGAGCCCTCATGGAAGCGCATTCATCCGGAAAAGACCCTGCAGCATGCAGGCGCAGTATACTGCAGCATCAGAACTCAGTGGCAGCATTACATGCGACAAGCCATCTGCTTGTTTTGAAGGGGCTGAAAGGAGATATTTATAGCAAGGCCTCTGGATAGCCATTGTACCTGTAACAGCAAATACTGGACCTATTATATACTAAGATATACTAAGCCTGTGATTCAAGGGTTCTCATTCTCATTCTATCTATCTGATGCTCCCTCCTTGGAACTAATGTTAGCTCATTTTGACAGTTTTAGACATCAAACAGCAGGGTCTGAGCACACAATGTTTTGTTTGTGTCTGGGTTTGTCAAGCACACGTGTGTGATTCTTGTATGGTGAGAAGCATCTGCAACTGACATCCCTGTACTTTCAAAAAACAAAAACAAAAACAGAAAAAAACCGCTTGCCAATCTGAGCGTGTCTACCAAGCTGAGTGAGGGAGAAGTCTCCTCCTCTCGGCGGCTGAGCGTCTGTGCCGTGCTGCTGACTGTTATAAACGTGTTTCATTTGAACGCGATAGGGAGACGTCCGTCAGACAAGGCACAGCCCACAGCCCTGTCCCCCTCACCAATATCAACTTCTCATGGCTCTGCAGAACCATACTGTTATATAGTGTAGGATGCATACACACACACACATGCACATGGCTGAGATAATGTCTGAAGAGACGCACGCACACCAGAAAAATAGCACAAGGTGAAAAGGGCTGGCCTAGAAACTGAAACTATTATTTGTTTTAACTATTGGTTATGATCATATTTTGAGAACCTTAGTATGCATTTCACAAACAAATGTACAATATTATGGAATAATTATTACTATTTTATGATTACTGTAATTTTATAATTACTTATAATTTCTTACCATGTGTGTTGACTCCAAATGTCATTGCTTAGAGGTTGGCCTAATGCTTCATATTTAAGAGCATTATTTTTGACTACTATTAGCAGGAATTGTCACATGACTCAATCCTGTTGCTCATGTTACTGAGCATGTGACCTGCATGATTTGACTGGAACTTTTCCCCTTCATACTTGTGTGGTAGTGTGAAGGCTAAAGAGGATTATCAACTTCAAAGAGCACAACTATGAGGACTTCTCTTCTGGACTCGATGAGCCTGGGAAGTTCATGCCCATTACAGCTCACCCCTGCCACTTGTCAGAGTCCTTAAATTTACTGCCGTGTTCCATGCTGGCAGGAAGTTCAGCAATCACAGGAAGTGGCCTGTGGGCTGCCAGCCGGGTGCCTTTACAGCTGGTCTCAGTGCGCAGCTCAAAGTCCCAGTCCCGCCCAAACTGGGCGGACTCCGACACAATCCAAACTGGCTCCAATCAGCTCACCACATGGGATGATGTCAGTCATTTGCAGGCATTTGCCTAAAATACCACCAATAATAATGATTAATATAATGTCAGAGGAAAAGAGAATAAAGGAAAGGAAAATAAAGAGAAAATAAAAGAAGAGAAAAAGGCACATTAGCACGGAAGGCATAAGAAAAAAACGAAATAAGAAAATTGTATTGAATGAACTGAGCGAAAATTAAGCACATTTACAGGTAACGCGACATTTCCAGGAAATGGGCCCATTTTCAATCCCTTTTCAACAATTGTGACTGTGTTCATTTTCCACTTCTTAAAAATATACCATTTATCTTAATCACACTTGTTAGACGGTGTTCTTCTCTGAAGAAAATGCAAAAATCCCAAGATAGCAATGGATTTCAATTCACTGCAGTGGTGCAGAAGTCTGTAGGCTTTTTAAAATATATTATTTTTAAAAATTATTTCAGCAATGGTTAATTTAACAAAATATTTAAAAAATCAAAGAGGACAAACACACTGTGGCTGGATGAGTTTGATTTACGCGGGGACCATGTGTGTGCATTGTTCATTTACTGTGTCTTTAAGCTTGGAGATGGTGATCACAGTACTGTAGGTTTAATTTAAAGAACGTGAATCACCAAATGGTCCTTACACAACTTTATTTTTCCATTTCATTATTTTTCTCTCAATCAGGGCTGACCATCAATGTTCCTGGAGACCGACCATCCTGAAGATTTTCACTCCAACCATAACAAAGCACACGAACAGCAAGAGATTTTGTGAGCTGCCAATTAGTAGAATCAGGTGTTGTAAATAAGGGTTGAAACCTACAGAACGGTGGGTGTCCAGGATCAGGGTTTGGCAGCCCTGTTGGTCTTGAGAACCCACTGTGTTTTCTGGTTTTTGTCACAGCTAATCTCTTGATAAATGAAGGTTGTTGAAAATGTTCTGCTAGAATTATGCGGTTAAACTTATTCCACTTATTCCAACCCATAGGTTTCCACACAGACAGGACCCAACTGATTTCTCCCAGTGTATAATTGGATGAATGAAAAAAGGAACCGCTTTTAGTTTGACATTATTTGCCATACAGCACAGTGAAAGATTAAGATGTTCTGCCTAATTTCAATTCCTGGAATGTGAAGATGGGACATTTATTTTCAGGGCATACATATCTATTCCTGTAATAATGTGGCTTTAAGAATAGATGTAGCAAGCCTAATTGAGAACATTTAGGGTGGAGTTAAGAACGATTAGCAGCTCTTTACAATGCAGAGCTTGTTACTATGCTTACAGTGTGACGGAGAAACACTCTGAATCAAGGATTGGCAAGGTGGGCCATATCAGTTTCTGCTCTTCATTATTTAATTAGCCCAATCATTTACATGATCTGTCATTTATAGCCACATTCCATGATATAAACAGCAGCTGATAAATGTTCTTGTCTGGTGGCATTTTATTGTGGTAAAATTCATGAGTGAATCAGTCATGGTGCATATGGCTAATTAACTGATTGAGCCAGGGTAACTGGTGGCAGCAAAATCTTGCATACACACTGGCCCTCCAGGACTGGAGTTGCCCATCCCTGCTCTAAATAATAGGTTAATGGTGTCCCTGCAAATGATTTATGGAACAGTCAATATGGTTCTCCCTACACTAGCTGTACAGGTTTTAATTAAATTAATCTAATTTGTAGGCTTTAAGGTAACCTATTTTTACTGACATACAGTATAAAGTCAAGTGATGCAAGCTGCCCACTGCAGATACTGACCCCATTCAGTCAAAGTTACCTGGAAACTTCTTCTGTGACCTCTTCAGAAATGACAGATGACGCGATGTTTCAAAGATCACATACATAGGGGGAACCCCCTTGTGAAATTACACTGAAATTACACCGGACATGTTATTTATCATGCTGTCATACTATTGGCAGCAGAAGAGAAATTCAGCTCCTGGAATCAGGATACACTCATTAGTGTCAGTCAGTTTGTAAACAAACTGCATTGCCTGACATATTTGGGCCAATTAAGGTCAGGGAATGGTCATTCTGGGGCCTGTTCCACAAAGCAGGATAACTGAGTTAGACAGATAACTTCACTGGGTTAAACCATGCCCACATCTGGAACATGGACTGAAGTAAGAAGAGTTGCTCCGGGTTTTATTTTGTGCAGTTATCCAGTTAACTCAGTAATCCGGCCCTGGTCAAAAAGGCAACATTTTGAGCAGTACCTAAGCCAGACAGTTTGTGTGCAAATAACATGTTGAATGTTTTGTAAAAAATTATTGACTCATCACTCTGTAATTGCAGAAATGATTGTATATGATTTAAGGTAGTTAATTTGTTTATAAAAGAAGATCTGCTTTGGTCTAACTGTGTTGGGCTAGCCAGCTCATCGTTCTCAGTTGTAACAGGAATGTGTTATGCAGACTACGCACTGAATAAGATTGTGGAGGAACCCATGTGGAGGTACCCACAGCATAATTGAACATGCAAAGCAGAGGGTTCAACATTTGGAGCAGTCAATCTGTGCAACTATGTTGGCAGGTGACAGAGAGACAGACAGACAGATATATGAAGTGCAATTGTGGTTCTATCTTTCAAGTACAATTAGCCACCTGGTAACATGTGAAATTATGTGCCTTTCAAGATTATGTTCTCATTTAAGTATAAACTTGCGGAAAAATGAGTCTTCTCCTGCATAGTAGTTCATTGTGTTGTGAAATTATTATAACTGTGATATGTATTTCCGACTAGCCTTTGTTTGTGTGCAGAATGAGCTGAATTATATTTCACAATAAGTCCCTTCTGTAGAAACCTTTGTGCAAGCATGAGATAAATGTTATTCATTCATAGCCAGGACTCATATCATAGAAAAAAAACAGTTATAACAAAGGCTATTACAATGACAAAGACAGTGACTGAATTCTAAATTGAAAGGGGAAGGAAGGAGTTCTGTTCCTTTCATTTGACAGAAGCTAATATGGCTGAATGAAGAGGTTCTATTAGGTTTTTTCATGAGACAAAATAGACTTGACAGGGGCCATGACCTTAGGGCATGCTGCCTGTGAGCCTCAGTCAATGGCAGTCAAATCTTAACCTTGTCAGAGCCTCAGTTTAAAATGGCAGTCAAATCTTAACCTCGTCAGCCAGGCTGTCAACAGCCACGAGACAGTAGGTCTACAGAAATCGGTGCTCTGGTCAACAGGAAGCTTCAGGTTGTATACTTTCACTAGAAACAGCCCTTTCCATTCCTCTGATTGGCCCAACTGTTTGTACCAAAAAAGGACTGCGACTAGGTGATGTGAAATAGACTGTGCTGAAGAGAGAGACGTTGTTGGAATAAAATAATAGAGGAGGGCAGAGGACAGCGCATTGTGGTAGGAATGACAAGGTTGCAGGTTTCAGTCCCATGTGGGATAAAGCTGATACATGAGCAAGGTAAGCATGCCAGATACCCAGCTGTCTAAATCAGGGATGGGCAACTCCAGTCCTGGAGGTCCAGTGTGTATACAGGATTTTGCTGCCACCAGTTACCCTGGCTCAGTCAGCTAATTAGCCATATGCACCATGACAGATTCACTCATAAATTAAACCACAATAAAATTCCACCAGACAAGAACAAGAACTGCTGTTTATATCATGGAATATGGCTAAAAATGACAGTTCATGTAAATTATTTGGCTAATCAAATAATTAAGAGCGGAAATTCTGAAATAGAGAAACAGATACAGCCCGACTTGCCCATCCCTGATCTAAATAGATGGAATGCCAGCTTCTTACATTACAGCAGATAATGGAATCTGCTCTTCAAATCAGAAAGGAAATTAATTATTTAAAATAAAATTCAGCTCATTTATTTTGGAAGTGTTGAAATGCCAGGCATGTTCCCTGCCTACTCCTGGTTTTTATTATTTCAATTTTTTTTAAAGATGTGAGAAATATGGAGAGCATGTGTTATAATGTTAACCAGAGCAGAACCGAACCTCTCACACATTGTTTTGTGTTAAAGAGCATTGTGTTCCAGCCCGGCTTCTGTCAGATCATTGCCGCTCTTGCCAAAAGCCTCTTGATAGCTGAAAAACTGTAGGCGGGGATGAATATGGAAGATCATCGGGGTGAGAGTGTCTCTGAACATCGGTTGAACAGGCTGTAGCTGGAGTTCCCTTTCGGTTTAACTCTTAAGGGGGAAAATACAGCAAGTCTGCTGCGAAGGAACCCTCCTGCCTTTCACATGCTCACTGAGAGCAGGAGAGAGAATTACATAAGAAAGAGCTGACGGCAAGAGCACTTAACATATCCATCAACAGCAGCAACCAGGCTTCCCTCATGCCAGTGTGGAGTGGAGGGCTGCATAGTTATATAAAGAAAGCTCGCCCATCACCCCTGGTGTACTTTCTGCATCTAGTTGTCTATTCAGAAGGTGCATTGTGTTTTTTCATCAGGGTACATGTTTGGTTGGAGCTGTTATAACAATGTGACATTGTGGATGTATTGGGAATGTTTTAATGTTTGGCCCAAGCGCCAAATCTCTTTCAGGAACATCAAAAACATTAACACAGACGCCTTAATTTTGGACCTCCAGCACCTCTCCTCTGCAAATTTTTCATCAGCCAGCGATTCAGTGGCTTTTTACAATAATACCCTGACCAGTCTCTTGGACCTCCACGCCCCAGTTAAAACAAGAACGGTTTCTTTCTCACGCTCAGCTCCTTGGTTCACCCGCGAGCCGCGAAAAATGAAGGCAACTGGGCGTGTCCTTGAGCGACGCCTCAAGGCCACAGGCCTCACCGTCCACAAAATGGCCTACAAAGACCATCAAAAGGCCTATTCGAAATCCCTCAGAGACGCACAGTCACAGTTTTATTCCAAGTTAATTAACAATAGCCCTGGCAACTCCAAGCAGCTTTTTTCCACAATAAACCAACTACTCAAACCGCAACTTTCCACACACACAGACAATACAGAGGAACAGTGCAATAACTTCATTACCTTTTTCAGAAACAAAGTCGACACCATCCGGTCCCATCTCATCAGCCCCTCCACTCCACCTGCCCCTGCTGCCATCCCAGGGATCTCCCAGCCTCTCTGCTGTTTCTCCAACATCGCACAGCGAGAGGTTGAGGACATCATCAATACGATGAAATCCTCCACCTGTGCCCTGGACCCCGTTCCCACCGCTCTGGTTAAATCAAGCATTTGTGCCATAAGTCCCCTGATCACCAAAACCATAAACCTTTCCCTCCAGTCTGGCCACGTTCCCTCTGTTCTAAAAACTGCCATCATTACACCCCTCCTCAAAAACCCACCTTGGCAGTCCTTGCCAATTACAGACCAATTTCCAACCTCCCTTTCCTTTCCAAGGTCCTGGAAAAAGTGGTAGCTGCACAGCTCCAGGACCATCTCCAACTCAATACCATTGCAGAGAAGTTCCAGTCTGGCTTCCGCACCGCCCATAGCACTGAAACAGCACTAGTCAGGGTCACTAATGACCTGTTGATGGCGGCTGATGCTGGCTCCCCTTCACTCCTCATCCTGCTTGACCTAACCGCAGCATTTGACACCATTGACCATCACATCCTCCTTAACCGTCTACACTCTATCGGCCTCTCTGACTTTGCTCTGAATTGGTTCAAATCATACCTCTCCGACAGAACCGAGTACGTCTCTTTGGGAGGGAAAAAATCCCGGTCCCATCCTGTCACCTGTGGTGTCCCCCAAGGATCCGTCCTCGGCCCCGTCCTCTTCACCCTCTACTTGCTCCCCCTCGGCCGTGTCATCAGCCAGTATGGAATTTCCTTCCATTGCTATGCTGATGACACACAACTGTACCTTAAGACTGACTCACCCCCCTCTGCAGCTCCGCCGTCACCATCTCCATCATCCACACTCACTACCTGCCTGGAGGAGATAAAGGCGTGGATGAAATCAAACTTCCTACAACTCAACAGCTCCAAAACCGAGGCCATCCTAATTGGCACCCCCCATCAGATGCATTCATCCTCCATTACCAGCATCTCTTTCTCCGGTCAAGTCCTTCCCCTCTCATCCATAGTCACCAACCTGGGTGTGAAAATTGACCCCCACCTAAACTTTGAGGCCCACATTAAACACCTGTGCAAAACCTCCTTTTTCCACCTCAGGAACATTGCTAAACTCCGTCCCACACTCACCCTCCCAGATGCAGAAAAACTTGTCCACGCCTTTGTCTCCTCCAGGCTGGATTACTGTAATGCACTTCTCATCGGGATCCCTAGCAAGAGCCTCCTGAGGCTCCAATATATCCAGAACAGCGCTGCTAGGATCCTGATGAGAGTGCGTAAGTACGACCACATCACACCAATCCTCCACTCACTTCACTGGCTCCCCATCACCTCCCGGACTGAATACAAAATATCCCTTCTGACCCATCAGTGCATCTATGGAAATGCCCTCCCCTATCTCAAAGAACTCCTCACCCCAGAACCCTCCACTCGAAACCTTCGCTCTGCCAACACCAACCGCCTCCGTCCTCACAAGACCAAGCTCTGCACCATGGGCGACTGAGCCTTCTGCTCGGCTGCTCCCCGCCTGTGGAATGCCCTCCCTGACTACCTGAGAGCACCGCAGACCACTGATGCTTTTAAAAGAGGGCTAAAAACCTACCTCTTTACTAAAGCCTTTTCTTAGTTTTTATATTTTATACATGCCATTGGGTGTTTTATTCCCTGTTTTTACCCTGTAGCACTTTGAGATTTGGTCTCCAAATGTAAAGTGCACTATAAATAAAATGCATTATTATTATTATTATGTGGGGATGTTGTGGCAAATGAGTTTCCCCCATGGGGGATGAATAAAGTTATCTATCTTTCTCATCAATTATATGATTGACAGACCGTGCCCCCACTGTCCACACATTGCTTTGTTACCATAGCTAACCTCCATGATACACGCTCATCTTGGGAGACTGCTAGCTAGCAAACTTAGTGTATCAACTATTAATAGCTAAGGTAAGTACGCTGACTTATCCAATAATATTTTTTGGTAGCTAGCTAACCAAGTTAAGATAAAAGCACGACTATAACTTCCTTATGAAAGAAAACTAGCTAGCTAACGGTATCAATAACGTCACCTTATGAAAGCAAGCTAGCTAGCTAGCTGAATTAATATAACCAGAAATAGTTAATAGTCCTTAAAAGGTAGTCTAATTTAAGTGAACCTAACATTAGTCAAATATTTGCATTGTCTTGCCTGTAGGCCAGCAGCGCAAAATGCGTGGATGGTTGAGTGCTTATCCTCGTGTGACCCACTACGAGAAGAACATTCTCAATCGGTTGAAGATAGGATGATAAATTTAAAATGCTTACTTCTCCAAAACTAAAGAATGGACATATTTATTACTTTCACCATGTTTCTTCAATGCCCTCTTGTACAAACTGCATATAAAAACCTGTGACCGACCACCATGTTACTCCTTTTAAAAAGAATGCTCAGCTTGGAAAAAAACTAAATGTAACTTATTAAGTTCTATGACTCATATTTCTTATTATTTATTATGTGGTGTTACAATTAGTGTACATAAAATCACACCCACTTATATAAAAGGACCAATCAGATATGGTCACCTCCTCTCTCACAGAGTACCTGGTTCGAGTGGAAATGTGGAAATGGTATGGACATGAAATCTTCATTATGTCCAAGCCTTTAGCTTGTGGATTGGGGAATTGAAAAGCCGTGGAAAGAGTTCTGTCAAAGTTCAAACAGCAAAACCGAAATGCACCACTCCCCCCCTGCACTTCAATATTTTATTAACCACAAAGCTTTGAGTTTATTCACTCAATGTTTGCAAAGTCCACCCGTATATGAAAAAGAAAAACCCTGCTAGTGCATTCGAGACTCAATATAAATAGTTAATTCTGCCAACCTCAATTTACAAGTAAGCACTTGAATAAGGAGGAAATGGGTTTGATAAAAACATTGCACTGCAGAGACACTCTGGTAGTGTGTGGATGGGACCCGTCACCTGGTGGGAATGCCAGTCAGGGTTGGAGCAGGCAGCCCCTCCGGGATTGCAGAGGTTTATCTGGAGGTGAACACAGGCCTTTTAGCACTCTCTGGAAGTGACCTCAAAGCTTGTGATGAGTGCTGCAGCTTATGCATGTTTGGGAAGTGAAGACAGGGGAGAGAAATGTGGAAAAAGTTATTACTTATGATAGATAGATCATTACATTTATATAGCACTTTTCTAGAAACTCAAAGTGCTTACAATGATGAGGGGGAAACTCGCCTCATCCACCACCAATGTGTAGCAACCACCTGGGTGATGCACGGCTGCCATTTTGCGCCAGAACGCTCACCACACTACCGGCTAAGGAGGGGAGGGAGAAAACAATATTTCTGCCAATTGAATAAGGGGATGATTAGGTAGTAATTGTTTTAAAAAGTCAAAGTTAATGGCTCTGGTATAGTATTTTCTATTTATTTTATTTATTCATTTTCTATTTATTCTGCCATTCTGTATTTAATGTCATGTTAACTAGTGGGTATATACTGTGCAAAAGGCAAGTGTGAAAAAATGCAGTAAAGTAAGAATGCTTTCAAAAGTAGAAATGTTAATGTCAAGTTTCATGCTTGTCATGTTTTATGTTTAGTTATTGTCTTAGTTACGTTATTGTCATGTCACATATTATGTTAGTCTAGTCTCGCCATGTTGTTATGCTTTATTTCTTGTTACATTTAATTTTCATCTTCAGTTGTTATGATTTAATTGTTAGTCTTGTCTTGCCACGTTATGTAGTTTATTCATGTCATATTTTGCAAACTTGTTATGTCACAATTTATGTTTGTTTCATGTTATGTTGTTCTGTTCATTGATTAGCATACACTTTTTTGTGTCTTTCTGCAAACCTTGCATTCCTGCTTTCTCTCTCTCCCTTTCTGTCACTCACACCCTAATTGTTTCAATTTCCCTTGTCTTCTTACTGATCTACTAACTTTAGATCAGGATTGGGTAATATTAACATTATAATCATGTGTTCATGTTACCTTACATTTCTTGTGTATGTCATTTACTAATTTACTAACGCTAGGGCAGGATAGGTTTATTACTAACGATTACTAATTCCGTCGTTAACTTGTCAATCCTCCACACCTGATTTTCATTCTCAAGCTAATTTCTACACCTGTCTACACCTGCATATAAGCTCAGTTTCATGTCATGTCTTTGCAAAATTGTTGTCTCCTGTTCGTCAGTGCACCGCTTTAGCGGTTTTGTCAAGCCATTGTCTACCCGTTATGATCCAAGCCTGTTTACTGACCAACGATTATTGACTTCTGTTTTGTTGACCATTGCCTGCCTGTACCACGACTTTGCCTGCTGTCTTTGTGCTTTTTCCCCGTGGAGCAGACTTCGGTCTTGACTCTTGCGCCGTCATCGACCCTGAGCCTGCCAACCACCTGTACTTCTGCCTTGCTGACAGCTTTCCTGGCTACTGGACTTTTTTGCATGGTGTACTGATTACGAGCCTTCTCCCTCGGTACTGTACTTTGGTTTTGGCTGGATTTTATGTGTATGAACATTGCTTGTTTTTGGACTATGCTCACTGAACATTCCCTGAATAAAGCCTTGACAGGACTTTATTGCACCCCTATTTCTGAGTCGTGCATTTTGGGTCCAACCCTCCACGCACCCGTCTCAGTTAATAGTTTATTTTTTATCAATTAACAAAATGCAAAATGAGTGAACAGAAGAAATCTAAATCAAATCAATATTTGGTGTGGCCACCCTTTGCCTTCAAACCAGCATCAATTCTTCTATGTACACTTGCACAAAGTCAGGGATTTTGTAGGCATATAGTGTGTGATTAACCAATTATACCAAACAGGAGCTAATGATCATCAATTTAAGAAGTAGGTTGAAACACAATCATTAACTGAAACAGAAAAAGCTGTGTAGGAGGGTTAAAACTGGGTGAGGAACAGCCAAACTCTGCTTCCAAGGTGAGGTTGCTGAATGTTTAATGTCAGAAGCCATACACCATAGCAAGACTGAGCACAGCAACAAGACACAAGGTAATTATGCTGCATCAGCAAGGTCTCTCCCAGGCAGAAATTTCAAGGCAGACAGGGGTTTTCAGATGTGCTGTCTGAGCTGTAGAAGAAGCACAAAGAAACGGGCGACGTTGAGGACCGTAGATGCAGTGGTCGGCCAAGGAAACTTAGTGCAGCAGATGAAAGACGCATCCTGCTTACTTCCCTTCGCAATCAGAAGATAGATGTCCAGCAGTGCCATCAGCTCAGAATTGGCCAAAACCAGTGGGACCCAGGTACACCCATCTACTATGCAGAGAAGTCTGGTCAGAAGTAACCAGGCACTGTCATGGCAGAATGCTACCAAAAAGCCATACCTCTGACTTGGAAACAAGCCCAAATGACTGAACTATGCATGGAAACACGGGAACTGGGGTGCAAAAAAATGGCAGCAGGTTCTCTGGACTGATGAGTCAAAATGTGAAACATTTATAGAAGGTTTGTTCGCCGCAGGCTTGTGAGCGGTACAAAAATGAACGTCTGCTCGCAACAGTGAAGCATGGTGGAGGTTCCTTGCAAGTTTGGGGCTGCATTTCTGCCAATGGAGTTGGGGATTTGGTCAGAATTAATGGTCTTGTGGGAGTATGGGAACAAAAAGGTGCAAAGGAGGCTTTTTGTGGACGGAGAAAATAAACGTGTTGTTTATTGCATTCTCTCATTCAACACACAAACACTCTCTCGCAACACTTCCTGAAAGTCATTACCGCTAAGGAACATGGATAATGTAGTTGCATAGTAACGTTAACAAGGGCTAGATCGCAGTGAAGTCTAAACCACTGAAACACACTGTCCTGCTAGTGAGTGGCCACTACAGTCTCCTCATTATATACCATCAATCAGGGAGGCATCTGATTGGCCGCAAATTAATTCTGCAGCAGGACAACGACCCCAAACATACAGCCAATGTCATTAAGAGATATCTTCAGCGTAAGAAGAACAAGGAGTCCTGGAAGTGATGGTATAGCCCCCACAGAGCCCTGATCTCAACATCATCAAGTCTGTCTGGGATTACATGAAGAGACAGAAGCATTTGAGGCTGCCTAAATCCACAAAAGAACTGTGGCTAGTTCTCCAAGATGTTTAGAACCAGCTGAGTTCCTTCAAAAACTGTGTGCAAGTATACCTAGAATAATTGATGCTGTTTTGAAGGAAAATGGTGGTCACACCAAAAATTGATTTGATTTAGATTTTTCTTCTGTTCATTCACTTCTTCTGCTCATGCATTTTGTTAATTGATAAAAATAAACTATTAGAATTCTTATTTCACACCTGCCTAAAACTTTTGCACAGTACTGTATGTTTGTATCAAACACTGTCCCTGGGTGAATTTAACTGGCCAAGTAATGCAGGTACCGTTATGACAGGTAAACCAGGTTAGGCATGGACAGAGGACTTTATGGAGACATGAGAATCAGAGAAATTAACTGCCTTCCATCAGCACAATGAATGACCTGTTCTACTGAACAGAACAGATTACTGAGAAAGACAAATGTGACACTGTGCTAACAGCAGGTGGCTAATAACTGCAGGGTATTAACCCTTTTGGTGGAGTCTGTGCTACTGTAGCTTGTTGGCTGTACCTCTCCTTTACCCTTTGAGTGGAGTCTGTGTAAGCTTGCGGCTGGCTTCTCCTGTAACTTTGTGCAGAGTCTGTGTTTGTGTGTTAACTCATACTGTGCTCCTCCTGTAACTTCGTGCAGAGTGTAAGCTGCACGTTTGTGTATTAGCTCATATACGGTTCTGATTCTGTGTTACCTCATGGACAGAGCTGTTTCTGTGCCGAAGGTGTTCAGCTCGGTTCTGACAGAGACACATTTTATTCCCTCGACATCATGAGAGCAAAATAAAATATACAAACAAATAAACAGATGTACTGCAATAGTTGCCTGATGGAGTGTCCAGTTGCTTTCAAACTATGAGAAAGCCCATTTAATTTGTTAGAAGTTGATTTGCATTGATATATGTGTTACAAACTCACAAAAAGCTACTGTACTTCTACAAGTTTAATTATTATTATTATTATTATTATTATTAGTATTATTATTATTATTATTGTATTAGTAGTAGTAGTAGTAGTGGTAGTAGTATTAGTATTATTATTGTTGTTGTTTTGTTGTCATTGTGTGGCATATGTTATCGCCCTCCGCAGCAAAACACCTTCTACGACTTGCTTGAACAGGTCTTATTGAAATGTCAGGATTTGCTAAAAACAGAATGCATTTTGATGGGTGATTTTAACACAGATGTTGCCAACAAATCCTGTCCCACTTTCAGTGGCCTGGACAGGGTTTTTGGTTTCACTCAACTGATCTGTGAACCTACCAGAATTTGTGGTACAACTAGCAGTATTATTGACCTGATTTTAGTATCTGATGCTAAGTCCATTTCCCAGAGTGGTGTGTTAATTTATGGGATTAGCGACCATTTCCTCACTTTTTGTTCTAGGAGAGCTCATCGCATTACTTTTAACTGTCATAAATCCATCTCAGCTAGATCCCTCAAGCGATACTCTGTGGCCAGGCTCATAGAGGAGACTCAGATGTTAGATTGGGCATCTGTGTTAGACTCGGATAACGTTAACCAGGCTTGGGGTAACTTCAAAAGGCTATTTTCCTCTGCCATTGATAGTGTGGCCCCAGCCAGAACAGTCAGAATTAAGCAGAGATCAAATCCGTGGTTCACACAGGAGATCCTTGAAGCCATTGGCGCCAGAGAAAATGCCCTCTCTCTGTTTAAAAAGTCAGGCAATCAAGTTGACCTCCTGTTGTTCAGAGGTCTTAGAAACACTGTCCAGTCTAAAGTCAGAGAAGCTAAATCAAACTATTTTTCTGATCAGATCAGAGAAAATAAAGACGATCCTCAAACTCTCTGGAAAACGCTTTAAAATCTGGGCTGCACTTCAAAACCCCTTAAAGACTCAAGTCTCTGTATCTCCTTAGACATCGATGGTGAAAAAATCACAAATAAGAACCAGATTGCCAACCATTTTAATTCCTTCTTTACCTCCATTGCTAAGAAACTAGTGGACTGTCTACCGGCAGGCCCTGCGATCTTTGGCAAGAGCCATCTCCTTGACTTCTATGCTCGTTTGGGGGCTTCTCCAAACAGCTTTTCGTTCAAACCAGTTTCAGTGGCAACAATTGTCAACCTGTTAAAGAGCCTTAAATGTGCTAAAGCCACCGGTTTAGACAATATTTCTGCCAGGTTTCTAAAAGACGCTGCAGACATTATAGCACCTTCTGTGACCCACATTGTTAATTTGTCCCTTGAGCATGGCATTGTTCCGCTCGATATGAAGCATGCCAAAACAATACCTCTCTTTAAAAAAGGTAATAAGTCAGACCCAGGTAATTATCGACCAATCTCTATTCTCAGCGTCACTTCTAAAGTTCTTGAGAAAGTAGTCCACGAGCAGCTTTATGATTTTATAAGCGAGTCCAAACTTCTGTACACTTTTCAATCTGGTTTCAGGAAGTCCCATTCAACTGACTCCTGTCTTCTTTTCCTCACTGATTTTATTCGATCAGAGATGGATGCCGGTAAAATTTGTGGCTTGATTTTAATTGACCTTCAGAAGGCCTTTGACACAGTCAACCATAACCTGCTTTTTGACAAGCTTACGGCTCTTGGCCTGAGCTCCTTAGGCCTTAAATGGTTTGTCTCCTACCTGTCAGACAGGGACCAAAAGACTCAATGTCTCGGCCATCTTTCTAGACCACTGCCTGTGACGTGTGGGGTCCCACAAGGAAGTGTCCTAGGCCCTTTGCTGTTTTTAATATTTATAAACGATCTACAAGCTGCTTGTAATTCAAATTTGTTCCTTTACGCAGACGACTCAGCCATTTTGGCTTCCGATAAGAACGTGTCCAATCTTCAGGCCACTTTATCTGCAGAATTTGATAATATCAAGTCATGGCTCACTGATAACAAGCTGTCCCTCCACATGGCCAAAACTGAGTATATTTTATTTGGCTCTAAACCCAGGTTGAGCCGTTTATCATCACCTGATATTGTCCTTGGAGGCCAGATCTTCCCTGCTAAAAACTCAGTGAGCTATCTGGGTTGTATCTTGGACAGCAGCCTGGGTGGTGAAACCATGGCTCTCAAGACCATTAGTAAGGTCAATGGTAGAACCAAATTTTTAGCCAGAAAAGCTCCTTTCCTAGATGCAGCTAGCCTGTATTTGTTGGCTAGCTCTCTAGTTTTATGCTGTTTTGACTATGCCATCAGCTCGTGGTATGGAGGCCTGTCAAAAGCCCTCAAAGACAAACTTCAAGTTTCACAAAACAACCTAATTAGGCTAGTCCTGGGTCTATCTCCTAGAGACCATATAGGGAAAGAGCACTTTAAGCTCGGCTGGCTCCCCATAGATGCCAGGGCCGTCCAGTTGCAGCTTAGCATGGTCCACAACATATGTAACAACAGGGCCCCCATGTATCTTAAGGATTATCTTAAGAGATGTGGTGACACTCATGATCACCATACAAGAGCCAGTGTTGCTGATCTTTGCCTGCCCAGGTTTAAAACCAACATGGGCAAAAACTCGTTCAGGTTTAGTGGAACTGTCAACTGGAACATGCTGCCCCTCGAGATCAAAAGTGTATCCAGTGTGCACTCCTTTAAGACCAAAGTAAAGTCCTGGCTCAGAGAAAATGTCTCTTAGTAACATGGTGTTTTAGGTACTTTTTATTTTATTTTATTTTTATTTTTTTTAACTATAGTCTTATGTATCACTCTTAGTAATTAGTATTGTTTTAGTATTTTAGTATTTTACCTTTGTATTTATCATTGTCTTAATATTTTAGCATTGTAACGTACTTACAGCTTTCATAGTCTTATCTTCCTTTGTGCCTATTGTGCCTGTTCCTTGTTGTTTTGTTTGTCTGTCCTCGACCAAGGACCACAATGGAAACAAGTCTGTGACTTTATTGTGTTTTTATCCTTGATGAAGTTTGAGATGCATGTCCTCTGTTCCATGTATTCTTGGAACTGTACATTGAATAAAGTCAATCAATCAATCAATCAATTGTTAGTCATATTACTTCATACTACTACTGATAATAACAAAAGTAATAATAAAAAATAAATAAAAATACTACTACTACTCCTACTACTACTACTACTACTACTACTACTACTACTACTACTAATAATAATAATAATAATAATAATAATAATAATAATAATAATAATAAATAGAGTACTGTAGGTGTTGTTACAGTGTGTTAAATAAGAACACACTTAATAGGCATTTTAGGGTGCTTTTCATTCCAAGTTCTTAATAAACAAATGACTGTTTACTCATTGTGAATCTGAATTTTTTCCTAAGTTAAGCCCCTGCCAAGAAAAGAACAAATCTAATGAAGTGTTCATGCCTGATTAAGGGCCTGCTGACCTGTGTTTATCCGTAATCACACATTCTTCACTGTAATTGTTAAAAGAAACGTGTTTCTTTTGGGTTAAAAGTAATCTGTGGTTAATTCATTGCACTCAGAATAAAATAGCAAGGCACTCAAAATTATACAGTGTTCCTGTGTGTGTTGTGACAGTGTCATTTCTGGAGTCTAATATTAACTTTGGATCAGCAAAGATTAATGGGTGCAGTTTAATCATCTCCAAGGAAGGTAACCATGGTACCCAAGAGCCCTAAGACCACAGTCAAATGGGAACAAACTAGAAGTCTGTTGCTAAGTGAGCTATCAGGGCATAACTCTGGGTGGTATTCAACTGTCATACAGCAGCTATTCTCTGCTAATAAAATGAGAAAAAAATGCAGTCATTCTTATTAAAAAGACAAACTAACTTCATTTCGTAGTTGTTGTGTTCTTTGGAGGGCAGAGGAGAAAACCAAAAAGTAATCTATTTTGTTCTGGACGTCATCTATGTATTTATTTTGCAGTGCCAGAATTACCTATAAAGCTATAAAACATTTATCTGAGGTTTGAAAACAACAAATAATAAAGCCTAATTTATATTATTTTAAACAACAGATGACGGTAAGCTATCCAGCGTTTGGTTTGAATACCCGAGATAAAGAAAACAGTGTATCAGATTAGGATGGAATAGAGAGGTTTTGAATAGAGCTGTTTTGCAAATGGTATGAAAGGGTTTTCCTAATAATCTATGAACCAGCGTTCATTACAAAAACATTTATTTATGAATGTACTTTTAAGGATGAAAAACATTATTTTATGAATGTATTTTCTTTGCCATGCACCAAAATATTTGTCATGCACCAAAGCAAACTTTTCAAAGTGAAAATAGGATGTGGTTCAATGGAACAATGTGGTATGTGTGACTGTATTAACCCAATGATAGGGAGCACACACCAAAGACTCATTTCATACCAGGAAGAACCCTGTTTGGGATATTTTTTTCAAGTTGGGTAAAGGCAGAAAACTGTCTGCAGTCACACCTGGAGGTGACCATAGAATAGCTACAGCACAATAGGTGCAGAATATTAATGCCATTGGCGTCTCTCATATAGCCGTTTAAACCCAGAATGGAGAAGGAGACAGATCACAGGTCACTGACTGCAGGAGTCCTGCTGAGATCCTTCCTGATTCCACATGACAGGTAGTCTCCAGCAACCCAAGCCTCCGCCCCCACGAGGGGGAGGTAGATACCCTGTGGCCCAATCAGACAGCGGGGGGGGGGGGGGGGGGTAGTTTTACGCCTGGAGGGGCGGGGCAAAGCAGCCATGCATGAATAAAACAGGTAGCGATTCTCTGGGTGCTTCGTCCATGAGACGGGACATGAAGAATGAAGGGTCTCTCTGACCCTGGGGCAGTTTTTGGGGAGGGGGGCCAGATTGTTCCTGAGGGCTGAAGCTGTCAGTGGAAGACGCCGGTCCACTCCCCGGGATGGGAGACACGCGGCCCCCGCTCACGTTCCCCTCCTGCCAAACCGCGTGCCTGCTCTCTGAGGGGCAGTGCGTGGGCCCTAAGGGTGCGGGGCCAGTGTAAAAATAGCACACACACCTCAGGGCGGATCGCACCATCTGGTCGCCGTGGTTCTGGGGTGGGGCATGAGTGCGGTGAGACCCTGAGGAAGACTGGGGGTTGTGAACTCAGCAGGTATTAACAAAAAACATAATTTGATATGACAGGCGAGGCTGTGAGATTCTCTTCAGGTAAAGAGATGCCATCTTTAGTGTGAAAGGCTATAGGCACTGTTAAGAACTTCACATTACCCACAATTCACTGTCCACACCTTCTCCTGGTTAAATAAAGGTTACCTTATTCATGAATTATATAACCCAGTATTCATAAAGGAATCGACTCTGATGAGAGTGCATTTTTCATCTGATAGGGAAGATTTTATCTCATATAATAAATACCTGTGAAAATACCATCTGTCTTCCCCAAAGGAGCAGAAGACATCTCCATAGACCCAGTTTTCTCATTAATGGAGCAGAGCCAATGTGCTCACACCACCCATGCAAAGCAGGTGGAGCTGCACTGTAAGCAGAGCACAGCAGTTATCCATACTGGGAGGTGATATATCTGAGGATGGTGTCCCAGAATGCTTCTCTCTCTCAAGAGAATTGTGGGATAGGACTGCTGAGCCAGCGGAGACCCCATTCTGCCTCCTGGTCCACCTCAGAGGGACTTCTGGGTAGGGAGCCACACCTGGCTCTGCAGCTCCTGGGATAGGCAAGCGGTCTGCCTGTGAACCAGGAGGGTGCAGATGTTTAAAATATGAAACTACCCTAACCTATGTAATCAGGCACAGTCCAATTTGAATTTTTATATCATATGCAGTTATTCAGATTGATACTTGGAACGTCATGTAAAGCGTGATAAGTAATATCAGTCTTTTCCCTTGATGACTAAGCTATAACAAGTGCTGTGCTGTGTATCCACTGTAAATCCTAACGGTCATCACAGTTTGTGCTGCTGAAAAAAGTTAACACCCCTGTAACATTTATGAAAAATATATTCATAAAGGTTCAATCTGTATACTATATACTATGCATAACACATCTGATGCTCTAACACATTTAGGCCAGCAGACTCATTAACCTTGATTAATAGTTGAATTAATCTTGGCCCTACAGTATGTCAGAAACTCAATGGAGCAAAATTAATTCTAATCAACATGTGTTTTTTGGGGAACAGTTTTTGCTGACACCCTGTGTTCAGAGAGGGGGAAAGATGAGACTTACAGTAACAGCCGGTTAAACTTAGGGCAGAAGCACAGTCTGCCTGCATCAACGGATACTTGATACTACTTTTTTTCAGTGGGGGTATTCATAAAAATGGGTTGTGTGGAAAATGGGGTGAATTGGAAGTATAGATTAAAAATATAGATAAAAATATATTTTACTGAATTATGGTTTATATAGTAGGTCAGATCTGACATAAATCTGTCACTGAGGATTCTTGTATAGACGAATGTGTCTAAGGAGTGGAATGCAGTGTGCACTTAATCTTTACTTATCTTGAAGATTTTTTTTCACTTTCTGCCTCTGGACATAGGTGTCACTTACTGAGGGAAATGCTTGCCAATTATTATTTTCAAAAGTAGCACAGCAGTCAAATATTCTTCATTAGGGTTTTGTGGTTACATGAAGGTCCTTTGGTGGCAGAAAGTTTTCAACAAACACAAAACACACTGACTGGGATCCGAAGTGTGGGTTTTGTTAGTGAGTTACATCTTTGTGAAAATGTATGTGCAAACCAAGATTTGTAGGGACCTTCCTTTGTTTTTCTTTTTTCTTTTTTTTTTTGTTCATTTGTCACTGCCTGAATTTTAAAAAAGTTACTTCCAGCAGAAAAGTGGAAAGCTGTGGTTTAAAGCTGTTACAGTAGTCTGTGCATACGTCAAAGAGATGGTTAAAGTCTGTGTTTACGTTATACTCTGCCATATTTGGAGCAGACTGCCTCCACACGACTGCCCTGAGAGGTACCTGTATGGTCAAAAAAAGGTCAAAGCTTTCCACGGTCTACGTCAGCACTTCCAAAAATCCTTCTGTATCACGTGAATGAATGCCTTGCTCCCCAGTGACAGATGGAACTGATGTCTTTTGTGGTCACCACAGCCGTGGGAGGTAGCAGAATCTGACCACGCAGGTTTGGAAAGGAAAGGAATGTCTCAATGGCAAGCTAGCTCCTACATTTTTAATGAAAAAGTAAAACCCTAAATACTATGTTATGGATTTCAGGGTATAATTTCCACAGAGATCATATGACGACTGTAAAGGTTTCCACACACCCAACTTCAGACCTGACCCTCGTTTTTAAAGTGCCTTTTTACCATATATCAATATGCTGTAGCATTCTACACCTTGTTTGTACTGTGGTGTGGAAGGACATTTAAATATCTTTAACCGACTATGTATTAACCTTTCTGTATGTCTACTGTACATTCACACTGTCTTGAGTCACTATTACAATTCCCCCAATGTCCATTTTGGATTTTGATATGAGGACACTGACTACATTTGGAAAAAAAATTAATCAATCCAACATGATTGCGTATTAGCATGTTTATTATATTAATTACAGGTACTTGCATGTCTACTCTTGTTAACAAGTGAGGCAAGGGATCTGAGATCCACCCCCCCTCCTGAAAAAAAACTGAAAAAAAAAAAAAAACCCAGAAACATATCTGTCCCATCCGTATCCTGAGATTTACCCTGTAATTGAAAGTCAAATGTTTAATGTTGCCTTATTTTCTCTGTTTATTATAATAAATAATAACTCTTGAGAACCTTAATTTAATCAGTTGCCTGTTGTTTGGAAAAACATAGCTGCCAGGCCTGTGCCACTCCCCGCTGTGGTCCTGCAATCATGCCAGCGTGCTGCTGTGTCTGTCACCCGTGGCCAGCAGGTTGCAGGTTTGAATCTCACGTGGAGCTTGACTGTTCTGGAAAATGCTCTGTGTGTTGCTTTGAAAGAAAAATAAGAAAAATAATGCACTGAGGTGTAATTAAGGCGTGTGTGGTATAACTGAAAAGATGAAATAACAGTGGCTGAGCCCATGGAGGGCTGGAGTAAAGCTGAGTGCGCAGAGACACCACCCAAAGGGACATGCCTGATTATCCTGAAATAAATCTAAAATAGACCTAAAACAATCTGTCCAAAGTTTAGAGGGTCTGTCTTTGGCTGCATTCTTCATGTGATTGCAAAGCTGTGTGTGCTGTGCACATTTGGCTACTATGACCTCTGCTGTCCTTCAAAAATTGCGGACACTTTTCTTTTCCTGCTTTTACATTTCTTTTCATTTGTTTTGCCCTCAAATCTGCCAATTTCTGTGAGATTAAATAAAACCACACGGAACTTCTCACAAGTTAAAAGATGTAGTAGGATAATAACAATTTATAGTCACAGTCAATTTATATTAGAAATTTATCAAAATTGTGCCTCCTTTTAGAATAAAACATGTTTCTTTTGACCTACATGCTGCATTTAGCTGTACTGGCGTATGTCCTTAAAACCAGCAGCTTTTTATTCCCCGGGAACGGCTATTTCCAACTAGTAATTGCACCAATTTTACCCTGTAATTTAATTTAGGTGGGCTTCTGACGCAGTACCGTAGCTGATGATTGCTACAGAGAGCTGATGGGGAAACTGATGTGTTCTACATCTGAGAAGCAGCGACAGGCAGCAGGTGCAATTAACTGGAGTGCCTCTGTTTAACCGGCCAGACTCTAAATGGACAATTTCTTCCTTTGATTCCGCCCTGGTTCTGAAAACAGAACAGGCTTGAACATTTGAAATAAGGACATGTCGGAAGACTTCAGAGTTCTATGTACTGATGCGTGTGTAGCTTTAATATTTTATTCTTTGTCGGTTTGAGAAGTGAGTGTCTCCCTCCCCTCAGACTGTGGCATGTGCATGGGTGGGCTTGTCCAGCAGGACGCCTTGTTTAGCTCGCCAGACGGAGCGTGCCCCCCCCCCAGTAACGTGCCGCAGGCTCCAAACAGCCCATAAACGTGAGCAGAACACACGAGACGGGGACGGGGCCACTTCAATTATTCACAAACACTGAGGAGGAGGAGGAGGAGGGTGCTGATGAGGGAGAAGAGTGTGTCAGAGATGGGCGATGAGTCAACGGTGACGGGCGATGATTCAAAAGACAGAGAGGGAGCTAGTTTGCCCAGAATTCTCAGAACGCAGTGGCGATTCCGCTTTTTCAATTCCGACATGACAGGACCGGCTTAATCGCGCATACAAGGCCATAAAGAGCGTACAGTAGGTAATTTCTCTTTTCCTACAAAAGTCTTCCCATAATTATTTTCATGCCCTGTTATTTTCTCTGTTCTTTCTTTGCGTGGTGCGCCCGGTTCACAGGTGCAATGCTGCCACAGGAAGTCCATATCTGAATGTCTAACAGCAGGTAATTACCAGGTAAATACTGCCAGACCATGAAGGTTGAAATACATGCATATACACTCAGTGAGCAATTTATTAGGTAGACCTGTACACCAGAGTGCAAAAAAGCTTGTAGACATGGTCAAGAGGTTCTGCTGTTGTTCAGACCAAATGGGCAAGAATTGGCAAGAAATATGACTTTGACAGTGGAATGATTTTTGGTGCCAGACAGGATGGTTTGAGTATCTCAGATCTCCTGGGATTTTCATACACCGCAGTCTCTAGAGTTTGCAGAGAATGGCAGGAAAAAACGCACATAACCTCTAATAATCACAATATTTTTTTATGGGCCCTTCCTCTAACAAAAAATGCCAACCAAGACGCAGGCACGCGCATGCAAAGGCATATAACCTACGCACACACAAACAATGCCATTAGACAGATATATTAGAAATTATATTATATTTATTTTGCTTGTTATTGGGACACATCATTTGCGATACTTTTGCGAACATTTGTATTAATGAAGTCAACAAATCAAATAATAATAGTCGGGATGTTTACATAACTAAAGCTTAGGCCTATGTGTCAGTATCAGAGGAAAAGCACAACACAATAAATTTACTGAATGTATTGTTCACTGTGTTCCTTTGCCTAATTCACTGAATGCATTTTTTTATGATAAAAATATGAATTAATATATGAAAATCAGTTACTTCCTTAGCTTTTGTTTTACCTTTCCACTTGTCATTATTACTTTTAAAAATGACAGTATATTACAGTGGTGTTTTTACAGATAATGCCCGAACCACACTTGCGTGCAAAACATGAACATCGGCAGCCTCGTTGTTTCGCCGTTCTAGGACCAATATAAATGAAAAATCTTTCGTAAAGCGGACGCGCTATTCCAATTAATCCAGTAAATCCGTTTGGTAGTTTTTATTGAAAAGATGAGTGAAAATATTAGCATTTTCATAATAATTTCTCTTCTTCTACATTTTAGTCATTGTTTGACTCTTCTCCAAACATTTTAAAGCATTTTACAGTTTCTCACCCAATTAGAATATGTCCTTCTTTTAAACGGACTAGTGCCTTTTCCTAAAATCGGGTTTTCATGTGCTACGGTTGTTATTAAAATTGATATTTTGAGAACGAGGCTCCGATGAAAATGAATGGTGAAAAGTTAACGAGTCTGTTAGCGAGTGACTCTATAATGTAAGGCATTGTGCAACTGCGAGCCACGCGCCTCACGGAACATACGGATTATACATTGCCAGAGCCATATGGAGTGTGCATAGCAGCCACTGTTTTTCGTGTCATTTAGCTTGTGTGTACTATCTCGATAGGCTACAACCAAACGAGACTGGGTCCGGATCATTGTTTTCTCGTTGCTTGTATGACGTTACATCCCTGTCCATCTTCGTAAGCCAATATCAACCCCTGCTATAAAAGAAACTACAGCAACTGACCCACACATAGACTGACCCTGTGGAAATATCTGAATGTCTGAAGCCGATCAGCTTTCAGCATCTAGCATGTGTTGTTGTTAGTATCATAATATTTACATGGTCTTCATCAGCAAGTCATAGAAAATAAAGCGCATGCATCTCTTTCATCTCTTCTCTTTTTGTGCTTGCTTAGTGACCTAGCTAACTAGTTGGTTTAAAACATTTGCTTGCAATGGCACAAGCCAAACGGTAGCTGAAAGTTTTGCAAAATCAGCTATCGCAATGCTTCCGGACAATTACCATAACTATTCAACTATTTCATTTTTTAGGTGGAAAAGAATGTGGTTCAAGGGGTTCAAGGCTTGTTGGATACTTCGCTGAAGCTCTTGCTGCTGTGACGTTTACATGTAAGGGCCATTATGTATTTGATAGGTAACAGTCTTAAACTACTTATGATTCTTTTTTCTTTTTAAACCGTCAAAAATTTGAATTATATTAGTCATTAATAGTTCAAGTCATTATGGCAAAATTAGCTGAGTTTATTCAGAAGGCAATGGAATATTTTAAAATTCTGATTTTGAAATGGTTTACTTTCTGATAACACAAGATACGGCAACCACTGTTTATATAGATATGATTACCTTCCGGTAAAAAAAAGTCTAGAAATTCAACGCAAAAACTATGTTTAAAGTGAGAGACAATGTCATAACAGCTCGCACAGAGAACAGTAACTTGACCAATGCACTGACAAGGCTTCCAACTACACAATGCATTAATACCTGCTATGGGTACTGTAACTATGGTGGTCTACTTCAAACAACATGTACCACTGGGCAGGGTGCTGAGGATTCAATCAAATATTCTCTAAAACCAGTCCTATCAGGTCCGTAGAACAAGCAAACCCAATCACAGTAATCCAGAAGGCAGAGAGTTTGTTCAGAGTCTTTATTTTGTTCAGGAGAGTCAAACAAGGGTCAATAGCCAGCAAACAAATTCAGTGGGGATAAGGCAGTTTGTAATACAGAGTCCAGGCACAGGGTCAATACTCCAGCAAACAGGTATAACAAGGATAATTCAAATCGTAATTGTGGTCACAGGCGATGGGTTGATAACTAACGGGCTAAGCAGACAGAAACAGAATCCGAAAACAAAACCCGAGGTACAGAAACAGGTTGATAAACTATGGTTCAAAATCAAACAGGATAAACAAAACGCGGAAGTCGGGAGCGAAACAGGTCGTAACAGGTATCAATTAGGCGCTGGAGAGTATGGATAAGACACATAACAATCTGGTGACGAACTGGACAAACAAAGGGGTTTACATAACACAGGCAACAAGAGGGATTGGTAATCAGGTGTGGGAAACAATCAGGAAGTGAAACACAGGTCAAACGAATGAATGAGGTGAACGAACTGACAGGGTGGCTATGTTGTGCACAGAGGTAACGAAAACATGGAAACGCTAACAACTTAGACAAAAAATAAACTGTGAAAAACACAGAACCTGACAAGTCAATCAATTGAACAAACAAATCTAATTCACGGTAACTGCTGGGAGAATTAGCAGCTTCCTTGGCTAATTTGAATGCCATACATGTACGGACTATGACTAATGTTAGTTAATGATTACAAGCAATGTAAGAATGATGTTAGCTCACATTAACGTTACTGCATTGAGCAAAACTGGAATCTAGATGTCTAGGGGGTGGAAATACGTTTTGACATATAGATGGACTAGGTTAACCCCAACACAGTTCAGAGTTTACCTGGATATAGCATGGCTACGTCCTAGTTGCTAGAAAACTATAACTTTTCAGCCAAATGTAGCCAAATTTGCTCCTGAAAAAGTACAGTAGGCTAACATTAAATCTAGTGCAGTGACTGCGATGGGCAACTGCTACTGGGAACAGGGTAGCAGTCGAGTGATTATTTTTTCACAAAGCTGTGCAGTTTAGGTAGTTCTGCTACCTTTTCTTCCTGGTCCTTTTTTATCCTTTCTTTTCTGCGACCCACTTTTCTGCTTCAAGGGCATTTTTTTATGCATTAGACTAGCTAATATCAACAGATGATCAAGACAGTTCACATTGGAAAACCAAGAGCATATTTCCTGGCAGTACTCTTGGCATATCAGAAAATAACACCAACACCAAATTAATTAGCCTGCCATAAGTTGTTTCATTGAATAGTTTATACATTATAGCCTTTTTTCTGTAAAATAAACACACAGTATGAATTTAGGATGATCACATATTGTACAAAGAATGTGTAATAACCAGATGAGTTTGCTTATTGCATACGTAGGTGTGTTATTTTGCTACGTATAAAGACCTGTGAAAAAATCGGCGTACCTATATAAGACACAGAGAGTCATGGGCCCTCCCAAAGCAGGGGCCCCGGTGCCGCTGCACCGCCTATATGATCGTCACTGCAACAGCAGAAGACCAATAAGTCTAATAAATACTGAATAAAGTGCATGTATATAGCTTTTTACTGCATAGAGTTTTTTCATCAATGTTCAAAGGCCCATATACTTACTGAATAACAGGCAAGCACTTGGGTTTTACTCCTGCATACATTGACTGCAAACAGTTATTTTGCCTCAGCTGACTCTATTTAGCACTAAATGGAAAGACTGTTTCAGAAGAGTGGTGGGTGGCTAAGGGGTCAGTTAGGCACACGACTGCTTGTAGCGCAATGCGGAAAGCAGGAACTGCTTTGTAGACACAGCCTGCCTGGACCTTAGCATTGAAGAAAATGACAGGTTTGCAGATTCTTCAAACAGGCACAGCGATGACGGTACCTTGCTAAAAATATATCACCTAAGAAAAGCATTCTATTAGGACCAGCATGACAACCATTGTTTATCGATCCTCATCAATCTTTGAAAGTAAGACAGAAGGATTGATAGAAGAATCGATAGATTGACATGATTGCAGCAGCAACTTGGTTTACAGAGATGGATACAGAATTCCATAAATAACTAAAATGGGTTCCCCTATGCCAAAGAACCCTTTTTGTGTAAGTCTATAGCATTTCATGGTATAATCTGGTGTTCAGTACACTTGACTATAAAGTAATACCGTGGCCCATACCGTGGGTTTTTCATTTTTCGTATGGTTATGGGTATAGTTTTGACTGATGTTCTTCTTCTGGCATGGTTTAGGATGAGACAGTGTTCAAGTGTCTCTAAATGTCAACCCCGAAGGAATATTAAAGAAAGAGGAATGTGTTTATAGTTCTAATTTACACTGAGTCATCTCCCCCGGGTACCAAATAAGAGCTATTAGCTGCAAAAGGGCAGCATTTTAGTAAAACATGAGTAACAAAATGATTAACCTCACTCCTACAGATATTCCATTATGCTTTTAGCCTTTTTTTTGGTTGTGTTTCTCCTGTCTAAATGTGTGCACCTGACTCGTTTCCCTGGTGATGCAGGCTTTCTATAATGAGTGGCGAGGGGCAGAAAGAGACAGTGTGAGGAGAGCAGCCTGGGTAAAACATGTCAGTTTGTTGGCGATGCACAGGGGCAACATGGGTCAGGGCAAAATGGGGTGAAGGCCTCCTCGTTCATCTGCCAAATTAACCACAGCCTCTCCAGCTGCTTTATAAGTCAATGTTTGAAAAGGAGAGCACTGGTCGACAAAACACGCCTGTAGTCTGAATATGTGCACATTCTGACTGAAGAAATTCAGCCCTAACGCAACCATTTCATAATTCCTTAAATAATTTCAGCCTTGATTATAATACATGCACATTTAGTCATGTGTGCGATAGATATAGCAGGGGCGTCAAACTCCAGGCCTGGAGGGCCGCAGTGTCTGCTGGTTTTTGGTGTGTTTCTGCATTAGAGATACATTTATGCTTTAATTGGCTAAAGAGTCTACACCCCTTGTTCTCAAGGCCTTGCTGATTGAAAGGAAACCACAAATACCTGCAGACACTGTGGCCCTCCAAGACTGGAGTTTGACACCCCTGAGTTACAGTATGATGTGTCTGTCTAGTTTGAACATAATAATAGAGTCTAGAGTTAAAATGAACTTCATAGCATAGGAGTCTGCTAGCTAGTACTGTGCCCCCACATGAAATATGTACATCACAGTGAATTAAATGTAGTCATAACAGTCATTTGTCATTTATAAAGCATTTAGGCACTAATATGTTCATCAAACTAACAAACATTCACTAGTTTCGGGTATTTGTAATTTAAATCACGTAACTCACTTACTAACATTTCCACCCCCTAGGAATCTCCAGTTTCAATTCTGTTCTGTAACTCCACCTCCCTATTCTTTCACTGATTACTTGGTTAGTTTCAGCAAAGTGTTTATACCTGTCTCTCCGTATCTCTACATCTCCTGATTCTGTGCAACTGTCTACTCCCTAGTCTGGAGCCGTTTGTATTACATTATTGTGCTATTACCGTTTCATGTGTCTCACCTGATGTTTATTTGTTAGACCGCCCTCACTCCCATGCCCCGCCTAGTTTGTCTCATTCCCCTGTGTATTTAGACCTGTCCTTTTCAGTTTCACCTTGCTAGTTTGTCTTGTTCCCAAGCCCTTACCTTTGTGGCATTCCGTCTTGTTTCGTTGATTTTGTATCTGGATTCCTGTTTATGACCCCTGCCTGCTTTCTGGACTCGTCTTTTGGATCAGCCTTTGTACTTTCGCCTGTGTGGACTGACCCCCTGGTTTTTGATCCTGGCCTGTTTTTGATTAGGACCCTTCATTTGCAATTAAACCTGCCTTTTTTCCACACCCCTTTGTCTGCTTCTGGTTCCTCTGCCCCCCCCCACCGTGACAGGCAGAATATTCTAGTATTATTGATTGTTGATTATTTCATTATTTCATTATTTCATTAAAATTATTTGATAATACATTTTATTGCTTTTTATTTATTCTGGAGATTTGTTTCTAATTCACTGAAGCAAATCTTATGCTTGTACCTTGTTTTGAGTATTTTTACTCTGCCTCTGTCTCCCGGCTCGCCGGTCACTGGGTGGCTGAAATGGAGTGAGTGCACTGCGAGAGAGGATGAATCTCCTTTAATGTTAAATCATTCCTCAGGAAGAAGCATAATGAAGCGCTCTTTCACTCTGACACGCTTCTCACATTCCAGTCCTGTGAGCTAGGTATCAACACTAGGCTGAAAACCTCGCCAAAATCTCCTTCTGCAGATAAGCAGCCACTTCAGCAAATGAATCAATAACTAAGCTGGAGCGGCGACAGAATCCGTCCGAGAAGAGCCGGGATGCGGGGTGTGTGCCAGAAGAAGAAATCTGAGCGTCTTCTGATTCCTCCACAGGAGCCCGCTTTCCACGATGAGCTTCAATATTGTGGTTTTCCACATCTACAATTAACCTGCGCCAACACACACTTGGACGCGGAACAACTTCAAAAATAACTGAAAACAATCACAGCGTGTCACACTTTCAATCTTCAAAACTCTTCAAAACAAACTGAAACAATTTGCTTTCTTGTCAGCTCGCCAACATGCACTTCCGCTGTCAGCCAGTGTTTATGCTCTTGACAAATTTAGTGAGGTTGGGTGCCTTCACACCAGCTGTGGAAAAAACCGTACCTGTGATAACTCCAACACCATCTCCCCCTTAAGCGCTAATGGGACTAATGTTATTGTTTAACAGTGGGGGAATGACATCATTCTTACTAGGCCTGATCAGCATTTTAATGCCTGTTCTGCTTTCACTTGCTCGTCTGAATGGCCATTGTAAAAGTAAAGAACAGGCAACGGTTGGGAGTCTGATACTCAGTGGATCTGAGATGGAAAAGCTGTGTTCTGCAGAAGAGTGATTCAGCTACTCTGACTATCTACTAATATTATCTAGAGAAACGGTCTCATTGTCAACTTGATTTAGCCCGTATTATTTTATTTGCATTGCAAACATCCGTCTGTCTCTACACAGTTTTTTCAGCATGGATATTAAATGATCAATATTGAGAACAGTATTATACAGTATATGAAGTATAATATATAAATTCACACACACAAATGCACACGCTCACAAACACACACAAATGTGCTCACATAAACATTTATATTCCAAAATATACACTCACTGAGTACTTTGCTCTATTAGGCAAACCAGCTTTTTAATGCAAATATGTAATCAGCCAATCATGTGGCAGCAACTAAATGCAGCAACTAAATGTATAAAAGAATGCAGACATGGTTAAGAGGTTCAGCTGTTTTTCAGACCAAATGTCAGTATGGGCAAGAAATGTGATCTAAGTCACTTTGACTGTGGAATGATTGTTGGTGCCAAACTGGGTGGTTTGAGTATCTCAGAAACTGCTGATTTCCTGGGATTTTCACGCACAACAGCCTCTAGAGTCTCAAATTCTCAAAAAGTCTAAAAAATGCTTTGTTAATGAGAGAGGTCAGTGGAGACGGGCCAGACTGGTCAAAGCTGACACCCACAACGTGTCAAACCTCTTAAGTGGATAGGCTACAGGGTACCCTCCGAAATGCTGTGATAATTGGAGCCACTCTTTCAGTCTGCCTGGGGGTGTGAGACAATCATCAGTCAGCCAATGAGGAATACTACATGTTACGTTTTCTAGGCAACTGCCAGCAAGAATCACTGTTCAAAGTACATACCATACTTTCAATGTAGCATACAGTCCCTTTTTATTCCAGGACCTGTGGCTTGATTGCAGCACAGGTTCAAATAAAGATAAATGAGATACTTACATTCCGTCCAGAATTATTAAATTGCCATACATCATTCTAGGTCCCACAATACACATGAACTGTAGATATGATCAATCTATATATTTTTGTATCAAACAAGGTAGATTTGAATCCATAACCTGTCGATAAAAGTGATTTTGTGTCAGCATGAAGCAGACATAAATCTTTTTTTAAACAGTCATTTCACATTCCGTTCCACAGTCCTTTGATTCTTTAACTGTCTTTTATGCCCCTCAGTATAGCCTCAGTTCAAAAAGTTCAAAGTACAATAAAAGTGGAAAGTGGAAAAGTAAAGAGGTCTCAAGCTTTAGACTGCAAGCACTTAGGATGAATCAGAGTGAGTAATACACACATGGAACTGCTCTCTGAAGTAAAGTCCCACCAGTCTGCATATGAAGCTGTGTGTATTTTATGTATTATATTTTATTCAACATTTTCAGTTGTTATGCATTATTAAACATCAAATGATGGTTAGAATGCACAGTGTTTCATAACTCAAATAGTTGCACATTATGGTAATGCTCTTCCAAAAGTAAATATTTTCCACCTGTTCTCATAGCCTAGAACATATTTTACTTATGCATATAGTTACCATTATGTTTCCATGTCCTAGATGTTTGATGAATGTTATACAGGACCACAGAAATAATATAATAATAATCCATCCAATAATTTGCAGCAACATGACTGTCCTTTAGAGGTCAGAGGTCACAGTGTACCAGAACAACACATCCACTGCACATACTTGCTTCTGGGAGACACCAGTAAAGCACAGCATGGCTTTATCCTGTGGGAGGCTGGTGGAATACTCAGGAACAGCATAAAAACTCTGTGCAGACAGAGCCAGAATCAAACCCAGGACCCTGGGGCTGCTAGGCAACCACAGCCACTAGTACACATTGACTGCGCCAGTAAAATAATTTCTATTTCTATACTGTACACAATATTTTATGATGGCTTTTAGAGAGCAAGGCTAGTCATTTCTTGTCATAAGACGTACTGTCCTATCAGGCTCTGCTCCAGATTTGTGTGTGCATTCCTGGGTCTGTTTGAAGTCTGTTTACCATTGCGGTGAGAGAGGCCAGTTTTAGTGTAAGCATAAGACTCTCAGACCTTGCCTGCGTGGCCTTTGTGTTCCACACTGAATGTTTTTCCTCCTGTCAGCCAGGCGATACAACCTTTCATCATCGGCCACACTGTGATCCTCCACTGCAATTAACCTCCAGTGTGTATCTATGGTATGATCCTCCCGTGTGTATCTATGGTATGATCCTCCAGTGTGTATCTATGGTGTGATCCTCCAGTGTGCATCTATGGTGTAATCCTCCCGTGTGTATCTATGGTGTGATCCTCCAGTGTGCATCTATGGTGTGATCCTCCAGCATGCATCTGTGGTGTGATCTTCAAGTGTCTATGGTTAAATTCTCCAGTGCTGCTATGCTCCAGTGTGTATCAATAGTGTGGTCCTGGAATGTGCGTCTATAGTATAGGGCAGGGAGCGGGGCAGCTGGGTGGACAGAACGATCCATCACTGCTGTGGCTTGGGTGCCAAGTGTGGCAGAGCAGAGCGGAGAGACACACACCCCTGCAATGATCCCCCAGCCTGCCAGAGGAATGCCGTGTCTGAGGGTCACTCAAGGGCAAAGGGAAAGGAGGGAAGAGCCCTGCCCAGGGCCAGCCTCACATTCCCACACCTTTTTACAGCTGCAGTAAAGCAGACCATTTCAGCAGATGGTGCCGATAATGCCCAAATGGGGTAGAATGAACCCACCAGTAAGCTTGTGTACGGGCTGGAGGACGGTACATTACCCCTCATTAGGGCATCCCTGGGCCTCATCCTGAAATAAACCAGGCCGTCAGGAACAGGTGGACCTGGAAATGAATCAACTTCAGGCTTCATTCTCCAAAGCGCCATTTTCCGTGTTCAGCGGCTGGCCTCTGGCCCGGTGTTACACTGGACTGGTTATTCTTCCGCCTGCCTAATACAAAATGAGTTCCCACACTGTGGCTCAGCACCTGAGTGTCAGTCACGATCCTGATTCTCATTAGAGGACACCTGGATATCTCTGCAGGAACATTACACCCAGAATAAAACTTCTGCTCTGATTCAGCCGGAGCTGCCAAACACACTTATCTACAGAGCAGGCAGGCCTAGTCATATCTGAAGCCCTTTATAATTGCAACAGTGTCCTTCTTCAATTTGAGACAAATATTGACCAGCATGCTCCCCTCCCAAGCAGGGGATGCCAGCCATCACTTCTTCTGACTGCCTCTTGTTTTGCACTTCACCTACTGAGCTGTCACAGGGGTATGCTCAGCAGACACTTAATTACTTTTACACATGTCACAGCCATTAGGAGCCTAACTACTTACTTTCAGACTCAATTGTGTCTTAATAGTAGAAATGGGCTCAAGTTTAATTGTAACAGAACCCTGCAGAAAATTCCATCTTAAACCAGCTTCAATTGGTCAAGCTGGTTTTCGACACTGGATAAACCAGAAACCCTCCCACATCTGGAACAAGTAAAAAGAGTTGTAACAGATTTTACTCGGTGCAGGACTCAGGCCACTGAAAGAGGTAAACCAAAACAACAATGTGAATGCTGAAACAGAAAGTGATCTTTGGAATTGTTGCAATAGGTGGAGTTTTAAAGAAGATAAGAACATACAGACTGGTGCAGACATCAGTTATACAAGCTGATATCAAATTTAACTTTTACCAATTCTTCATAACCATGTCTTTTATACCAAAAATGAATAAAATTGTAATACTTGTGTATTTTTACACCAAGTTTTTTTTTCTGTGCACTGAGATTTTATGCGATTTTACATCATTGTGTACCAGTGGCCTTCAATTTCCCGTTCCCGATCATTATCCTTTTCACACTGCGACAAGCATCTTCATTTGACATCCCCTTCCTCATTTCACATCAGTCAAATTGACTCCCCCCGCCCCCAACCTCCGTTTCAGCCTGCCTTTAGGGTTATCACATTATGAGTGCATAGATAACCTAAGCACTAGTCTAGCTTGAAGAAGTGGATCTGTTACGTCTTGAGTTTATTGTTGCTTGTCGGTCGCTTAGTTGTCTTAGAATATCTGAATATCACTCTTTCCAGCGGTCAAACATTGGCAGTCCTGTACCCGCTAGCAAGTCAGAGTCACGTCAACACCATTCACTTGCAACCTATCATGCCATTATCAATTGGGCTAGTCTTGGTTGTTTTTCTGTGGTCATTGAATTGGGTCACAACACAGGTGACACTTAATTACCACCTACCAATGCAGGTGCCAATAAAACAACAACCTGAATCTTACTTTTTGCCGTTTTAAGTATATATAAAAAATAACACATTTCACTGTACCGTTCCCATACTTTTGGAGGGCACTGTATGTGTTGATGTGTTGGTGATCACGCTCAACACCTGGTCCCTCTGAGAATGTCACCAAGTCACAGCCCCTTCCCCAGCTCAGCCCTCTCGCCCTGGGCCTTTGATTAAACATTCATCGGTGACTCATCCCAACAGCTGCTGACATTCAGAAGGCTGTGCAGTAGGGCCATGTCACCTTAAACCTGCACTTTAAATACGGCCATTTCAAATGCTAATCTGGCCACAATACAGTCGCCGTCACCCCGATTTATAAACCGAAACGTCACAATCCCGTCGGTGAAACGATCGTGACATGGCGTGATTGATATTTCCTGTTTGTTTGACAACACTGCCCCCCCCCCCCCCACTTTCATCTGTCAAATGTGTTTTTATTTTTTTCATTTTCCCCGAATGCAATTGATTTTGTCTGGCAGGGCAGGCCCCAGCCGTGATGTACAGGTTTGTATTTTCCGGATGATGTCCTGTGTGGGGGTTTTTATGATCAGTCACCACCCCCGCCCACGTCTTTCGGCGAGCCCCTCCGTCTCCCCGGTGGCATTTGAGGTGACGGACCGTGGGCGTAGGCGCGGGCACAGGAGCGGGGGAACAAAGTGGGCCTCTCACAGACCCTGGCCCATGCTCCTCTCCAAATTATTTATGACTCTAACATTTGGATGAAAGGCTTTCATGGCAGAAGCAGATCCCTGCAGCTCAGAAGATGCTATTGGGGGATCACATTTGTGCGTGTTTATGTGTGGCTGTGCATGGTTGATTGTGTGCATGTGCATATGTGCATGTGTGTACAAGGTTGTGTGAGTGTGTCTGCATGTGTATGTACATGTGTGTCCATGGTTATGTGCATATCTCTGCATTGTTCTGTGTGTATATTTGCATGTCTGTGCATGTGGTTGGGTGTATATATTTGCATTTGTGTGCATTACATTTACATTTAAAATGTTTGTCATTTGGCAGATAAAAGCCTCAAATCCATAACTAGCAAAACATGCATGAACACCCATTCTAAACAAAAAGACAATAGTCATCGTAAGTGCAATTTTAATTTAATTTTTTATTTTTATTATGGGTTACGGTTAGACAAGAGGGATATCCGAAGTGGGGGAGGAACTCAGGAGGGAGGACTAAGGTATAGCCTGAAAAGGTGTGTTTTTAGTCTGCGTCAAAATATGACGAGGGATTTTGCTGTCCTGACAGTGGTAGGCAAGTCATTCCACCACTGAGCAACCAGAACGGAAAACAGGCGTGAACGTGCAGCACGATCGACTGTTGCTCGTAGTGAGGGAACCACAAGGCGACCAGAGCTGGCAGACCGGAGTGGTCTTGCTGGGGTGTAGGGAGCAATTAGAGATTGGATGTAAAGTGGGGCAGTCTCCTTAGCAGCCTGTGCACGGTTCTGTGTCTATGTGTGTGTGTGTGTGTGTGTGTGTGTGACTGTGTGCACGTGTGTGTGCATATGCATGGTTCCATGTGTCTTAAAACACCTGTGGGAGGATAGAGCTCCAGATGTTGAAAACAAAAGGCAGGCCCTAACAAATTATGAACAGTAACTTGATACATGCTAAAGTACTCTCTACTATGTACTATCTGTGTACTGAGTGCACAATGTGCAAATAGCAGTAATATTACATTATCAGAAATGTATGACTAAATACAGTATATCAAAACAAAATGTCGACACTGCTCCACAGGAGGAAGGCCATTCTATGGGACAGGTTAGCATTCACATGAGACATGAGACGGCATTTCTCCAGTCTTTTTATGCACACAGGCCGCTTCCATTACTGTTGGAAAATATCTTGCATCATTGCTCCAATTAAGGCTTCCATGCTCGAGACATAAATAACTGCTGAGTACAAAACATGTGCTCTGAATCTGTACTTGCAAACATATGGCACAGAACCATTTATACATTTGGAATATATAGTACATGGCTGTAGATATACTATATTTCTTATAGTTTCTGTTTGCTTTTATCTTCCTACTGTATATTTAAATATATAAAATAATATATAAGATATAGATAATATATAAATTATCGTGAAAAGTTTAATGGTAATTTCCACTGGGTAATGTGCAATGATGACTGGATTTTCCAAATGTATTAATCTCACTCTTATTTTTGCATTCCTTTTTTCACAGTGCAATTTTCAATCACTATGGTAGCAGGATATACCGCTTGAAAGCATTCAAATTCATGGCTCCATCTCTATAACCCATTTTAAGGTGCCAGCGCTTTAGCGACAACAGTTCCTTATTTTGCTACATGTGGGTGGTAAAACAAGCATGGGGGGACCTCACCTTCTATGCATTTTAGAAATCCACCGACTACACAAATAAAGGTAATGTCAGTGTCTTTTTCATGGCAAGGGTCCAGCAAAGCAAATGCATAATAGTTTATCATTCTAAAAAGCCATAATTATCTGTATCCATTCAAAGAGAAAATATTTTAGTGAGAAAAAAATCTCCACTTCCACTGTGATTGAGCTTCTGTAACTTTGATTACAGAATTATTAATATTTACAGTAATTTACACTCTTTAACCCCCAAAGGGTTACCTTTCAGAGGAGACCAGGATTATGCCTGTAGTCAAAAGGGTTCAAGAACAGTAACCATTTTATTTTGGGTATGTCATTTTCAAGCTTATGTTACGAAAAGGGGGTGATGCTTTAGGGCTTTTTAAGTTAAGTCTTGTATATAGAAATAAATATAGAAAATCTTGAGATGGGTGCATGGGGGGTTGGACCCAAAATGCACGACTCAGAAACGGGTGTAATAGAGTCCCGTCAGGGCTTTATTCAGGGAATCAGTGAGCGTAGTAAAAAAACAAGCACTGTTCATACACATAAAATCCAGCCAAAACCAAAGTACAGTACTGAGGGAGAAGGCAGTCTCATAATCGGTGCACCATGCAAAGAGTCCAGTAGCCGGGAAAGCTGTCAGCGGGACAGAAGTGCAGGCAGACAGTAGGCAGGCTCAGGGTCAATGACGGAGCAAGAGTCAAGACCGAAGTCTGCTCCGCGGGGCAAAAGCACAAAGACAGCAGGCAAAGTCGTGGTACAGGCAGACAATGGTCAACAAAACAGAAATCAATAATCTTTAGTCAATAAACAGGCTTGGATCGTAATGGGTAGACAATGGCTTGACAAAAACGCTCAAAAGTGCACTGACGAGCAGGGGGGGCAACAATTTCACAAAGACATGACATTAAACTGAGCTTATATGCAGGTGTAGACAGGTGTAGACAATTAGCTTGAGAGCAACGAGCGAATGGAAATCAGGTGAGGAGGATTGACAAGTTAACGAGGTAATTAGTAATCGTTAGTTATAAACCTATCCTGCCCTAGCATTAGTAAATTAGTAAATTACATGCACAAGAAACGTAAGGTAACATGAACACATGGTTAGAATGTTAGTATTACCCAATCCTGATCTAAAGTTAGTAGATTAATAAGAAGACAAGGGAAATTGAAACAATTAGGGTGTGAGTGACAGAAAGGGGTAGAGAGAAAGCAGGAATGCAAGGTTTGCAGGAAGAACATAACATGACACAACATAAATTGTGACATAACAAGTTAGCGAAATTATGACAATAAACTATATAACATGACATGGCAAGACTAAGAAATAAATTGTAATAAGAACTAAACATGACACATAACATGACATGACATTTAAATGTAACAAGAAATAAAGCATAACAACATGGCGAGACTAGACTAACATAATACGTGATGTGAGAATAATGTAACTAAGACAATGACTAAACATGAAACATGATGTGACAAACATGAAACGTGACAAATCTCCCACAAATCCATTTCTTTCACACAACATCGCTGTTGAATGAAGCTTTAAACAATAATCCTTGAGAAAAAGGCTTCTGGAATGTGAATAAACTTAAAACAGTGTGGCACCAAGGAAAAAGGCCAAATACCTCTGTCTACCATAGATCTATGTGTCATCTTACATGCCATATGGGCATGTAAACCACATGCTTTTTCTTGCAAACCAGGTTTATTTGATTTGCAGTCTGTAATTTATGACACATGAAAGAGCCCGGTTTGGCAGTGATATTTTTTTACTTCCTGCTGTAACAGCTGACATGCTGTACCTCATTCAGCAAGTACGACGTGAGCGGCGCGCCTTCTGTCAGATAAAGTGTGGCATATGGCTTTCACCATATCATAATCTCTTCCGGGCACCCGCCCAAAGGAAAAATAGATAAGTGTTACACCAATGGAGTTTAAGGCTGCGTCTCTGCCACGTGTAGATATTCCATATCAGACTGAATACCATTAGTGTCCAACTGGATTTAATAAAGTTTTCCAAAATCTGAGTCACATGCATGCCTAATGGTACTGGCATATGGCATTCTGATGTGCTTGCAGTTGCTTCGATTTCCATGTGCTCAGTTGGAAACAGTACAAGCAAGATTACCCTTCTTTTTTTTTAACCCCCTGGTGCTCTGACTATTCATTAATTCTGTTTTTCATTGAAATGTTCCAGAGAGATCTACCATGTTTCTTGAGATGAGGAAATTATGGTGTCTAAAGGGAGCCTGTTAAGGCCTCAGTTTTTCTCTATGGCAGATTATCTTGTATTGTTTAATCCATAAATCCTTTCCATTACATTATTGGCATTTGGCAGACGCTCTTATCCAGAGCGACGTACAGTTGAGTAGACTACACAGGAGACAATCCTCCCCTAGAGCAAGGGCCTTGTTGTGGCTACACTGGGATTCAAACCCCCAACCTTGCCTGTCCCAGTCATTCACCTTAACCACTACGCTACAGGCTGCTCTAACAAACTCAACATACTTATTGTTTGATTACACATCAAAAAGTATGTACAGAGCTAAATCAAGAAACGATGCGTTTGTCCCAAACATTATGGAGCTCATTATATATATTGAATTGTTTACATATTTTATTTCTGCAATGCTTTAAAACCCCATTAATGTGCAGGTAATATCTGGCCCTTTCCCTGTAGACTGAAACCTTCATGGCAGCAGAGACACTCCAGATCTTGCGTTTCTCCCGGTGACTCCCACAGTTTGGCAAGGACGAGGTTTGATTCAGGGCTGTGGGATGCATCACTGCACTGAGAAATTGAGATTTAACTGGTTAGGCTGCAGGTTGAATGAATGTTTCAGGAAGCGGCGCTCTGAATTGTCGATAAGGTCCCCCTCACGTCTCGAGTTGCGCCAGCGTCTATCCGAAACCCATCTAAGAGGTGAAGAGATGTGCAGAGGAGGAGGCGGGCGCGTCTCTGTGAAACCCATCTCAGAGGAGAGAGGCAAAGAGGGAGGCAGGAATTAGAAGGCACTGGAGTGTGCTGCTTAGTGGAGAGAAGAGCTACAACGTGTCTTCATGGAGGGTTAAAAATAACCACAGAAGAGCACAGCATCAGAGGGAATGTAAAGGTCACTGCAGGAGAAGGCGTCATTAAATATATCATTAAAATTATATGTATGTGATGTTTTAATTACATTTTAATAATAATAATAATAATAATAATAATAATAATGTTGGTGGTGTAATTTTATGAACCTGTTTTAATCAAGCCTTTCAGCCTTTCAGCCTTAAAAAGCAGTATCTTGCTTTCTAAGGCCACTCTTTGATTCATCATCAGAACTGTCAGTTTAATCCACTGACGAACCAGAAAATATTACTTCAGGTCATTTGATGAACTGAACCCTGCTGGGCACAGTCCTGTACAGGAACAATTGAAGAGTTTCACCACAAAACACGATAAAAGCCTGAGCTAACAGTGTCAAAACATCTACGATTGATGGAGATATCTGGCTCTGAATATATAACATATATAAGAACGATATCCCACGGGCGCAGGCGCTATAAAACACCATTTTATAGCATATTGCGATAAATTCGCGCTGCCAAACAGCGATCTAGCACGTACAGTAATTCACAATTTTGACAGTTAGGGTGGAGTTGTTGCCACTCCATGAACCATACACGGGAAAAACTGAGGGGGAGGCAAGACAGACACCTATTGGCTGTACAGTGTACACACACTGTGAGGAACAACGGGCAGTTATACTAGGTTGACCTACTGACTGACGCTGATTTGTTTATTGCTTATAACAAGTTTTATGAAAACCCCAAGGTCATTCAGGATCTGTTTCATTCCCAGTTCCATGTGAAGTATTCAGTACTGACAGAATATAACCCCAGGAAGGTGAAAGTTTGCAAAGCAACCTTTATCAAGGTTCTTGGTGAGATGGATTTTTTATCCAGATATTAAAAAATATCCAGCTGAACCCCCAATTAGAACATCCCTAATAATAGGATCCTGATTAATTCTTTTTTGGCATGTGCAGATTTATAATATTTTATTATATTCATTTTATTTTATTTGAAACTATTATTTGAAATAATTCAATGACATATTGTACATTGTACATGAAATGTAGCATTTTAGCCACATCTACTAGTAACAAAAATGTGCTTTTTTTTTTAAACGCCAAAAATGGATATAGTATACAGCATTTTTACGATAAAACCCTTCAAATTTGGAATGCCCAGTCATGCTCACACTGTAGCTCTCATCAGAAACTCCAGTGCCAGTTCGGGAAAGCTGAAGATAAGAGTGCGCTCTGAACATGAACTTTTCTTCTGCTTCTTATCATTCTGCAATCGACAAGTCGGTCTCCCACAGACATGAGTCAGAGGAAGACACGCAGCGTACAGTTCGACAGGTGAAACACAACTACCAGACTCACCAGCAGAGGTCACTCATGCACGATGGAAGATTGTTATCCCAGGAATTTGCAATGCTTGCATCATCCCCGCCAGTTCAAATGCAAGCGCCAATTCTACAATGTCCTGGCGGGCTGCGGGCTGTAGTAGAGACAGTTGGACACGCGTTCCATGGCAACCAGGCCTGATTGGTCCCGTTAGCATAGCGATGAGAGAGACCAGACCCAGAGCCTGCTCGGCCTTGTGGGTGGTTGAGTCACTTTGTCTGGCTGCCCTGGGTCTAAAATGTTTCATCATTTGAGGGGTTTTCAAAACATCTCAGTACCAATAACAGTGTCTGTTTTAGCGTATTCCAGAATAGGTTTGTACTGTATATTCTACTTGTGTACAGCCAATATAATTTTTTATGAACAAAAACTCCATTAATTCTAATTAATTCATTAATTTGTTTGAAGCAATCAGTGGTACTATTCACGGTTACAAATATATTTAGAACTTTCAGATTGTTACAGATAGTGCTCATATGCTGTATACATTGTATACATCATGTCTTGCCATTGAAAAGTCTTAAGAATGTACTTGGTAGCACTAGCAGAGAAGTGTAGTTGTAGAATGGTGATTATGTCCAAGGGTCATGGCTGGTAACAGCAATTTAATTGAAGTGAGATGTGAACTACGGCACATCTACAAACTCTTCTTTTGCTCACAGAATGCAACAGAGCAGCACCCAGACGTGATCTCTTGGAACAAAACATCGAAAGATGAAGCAAAATTGGAAAATTAGCCATTACATTGGTGATTTACAAGACCTTTTAAAATGAACTTCTTGTAATTCCACAGCACAAACACAAGCTATACATCACACACCAGCAAGGGTCTGATTAATGTCGAGTCAGTCAGGGACTCCCTTGATTATCCTCCTGGGACCCACCAGAAAAACACTGAGGGCCAGATTTACGTACACGAAGCTTGCAGCGTAAAATGCGGCCTGACGTGTGTGTTGGTGCGGTCGCATCTTAAGATGTTAGTCTTACAAACAGCATTCTGCGAAAGACACAGATCTTAAACAACGTTAAAACAGGTGTTTAGTGCATTGAATATCTTATGTATGGACTGCCACGTAAAAGCAGATCGAGTACAGGACAAAATGTGTACATATTCCAGCTGTGGAAGCTATTTTCCTTTGAATGAAATGCGAGATGTAACATTGCAATGAGCTTCACAACTGCCGAGATAGAATTGGAACGTTGCGTGGCAGGTACCACTATATCTTTTATTTTTCCCAGAAGCATAATTATTTGCATGGCTGGGATGGAAAAATAGAAAACCAGAGACAACAACAATTCAAATGGAGCAAAAGCAAGCAAAACATCTGTTCTGTGCTTTTAAAAGATTTGTACATTCCTCATATATGACATTCCATAGTTCCATACTCAACATTTTTGTTTTAGCGTTGTAAATGAGTTCTACTGCACAGTCTGAGCCATGTTGGTCACATGACTGAATGACGTCTGAAAGGTCAGTCAAAACAGCAGTCAGGCAGCAATGTCGCCCTCAGTGTTCTCACAGAACTGCTTGATCGCTTGTTGCTGTATTTTCCAGGATTTTTAGTAATACCCCCAATGCAACAGGAGCCTATGTTTCCCCTCGGCGCAGACAGTATATGCCCGTGGAATGTTCCATTACTACTCTGTCAATCTAGAAATTTCTCATTCTCCTTCTAGCAAAATCTATATATAGAGGTGATCTCATAGTAAAATTCCATATATTCCACATTTTCCCCTTGGGGAATTATTGAGAGGTCTGGGTAAGTATGATGACTGATTACCCAAAGCTGAAGCGTGTGCAGATGTTGGAAATGAGAATCAGACGCTCACACCACCACTACTCTGGTGGAAACCACACTTCTGTGTTCCAAGTTTAATCATCTTTTAATCATTTTCATACAATGTGTCAATATATTGTTAGAGATTACTGTAAAATTTTTTATTCACGGGGTGGGAAGAATCCATACTATATGATGTTACAGTTCATAAAGCTGCCACGTTACGACAAAAATACATTTTTAAAAGCTAAACTCAATACTGCCACCCAGTGGTCAACCTTTTGTACTCCCCCCCCCCCCCCCACCAAAAAAGTAAAGGGACCAGCTGGCAGGAAAGGGGTGCTGCTATATTGTATATCCCAATTATATGCTAGAGAGATATGTCAATCATAGGTGGTGTTAACCTGTCTGAATGGTTTCTAATCCGTCAGTCTGCACTGCAGCTGCCACTGATTGGTCGAAATTGTACTTCCTGGAAACAGAAGACCGGGAGCCTGAGCTTCAAGAAACAATAACAACCGTTATTACCACTGTTTTGAATAATTCATCACAAGCACCTCCTGCTCTCACAGTACCAAATGTTTCGATTTGAACCTTCTCCACAGGAAATTCATTTTTTAAGATGGATAGAAGAGGATTAGATTTGAATTTGATCTGAACTGTTAGTGTTTGAAGCACACCTAAGCTGCAACTGTTGTTGATAAAATGTGCCTGAATGACAGGAAATAACAGACTTTGAGCTTCAGAGAAGGATGTGGTGAATAATAAGAGATGCTGTTACACATTTAAGCTTGTAATTTCCACAATATAATGTAATATGGATGTTATATGTTACTCAAGGAAATGCATTATGGAAGTGTATGGGTGCTCTAAAATAGGCAAACACATGACCTACCTGGAATCTGAACTCAAATAAACACGTGTGCACACACGCACACAAACACACACACACACACACACACACAAACCAGTCAGCACCAATTTTAATCAGGTAGCAGCATACCCTGTCCTTCAAGGTCTTTTCCAGACAAAAATAATTTCTTTCTGAATTGATTTCGGCCCAAGCCGTGATTGTTGGAGGTTTACATGCTCCAATTGGTATTGGTGGATCGAACCGAACAAAGGCCACGCTAAGCCGCGTCTCTCGGTTCGAGGAATCTGCGGTGTAATTGATTCAGCACAGAATGAACAGCAGAAGATGAAATCCCCCAGCTCCCTGTTCCACAGGTCAGGTTGCCTTGCCTCTCTGGCTGATTAATTGGACAGGGTGCAGGAAAAGGCCAACCTGCGTGCTCCCCTGAAATACCATTTGTTTACCTCACAATTGTCTTTGAACATGCATCGTCTGTTTTGAGCTTGAAATCGCACTCTTCCTGGTAAGAAGCACTGCCTGTTCGAAAGTGATGCCCAGGCAGAGGTTAATTGGTTATTTCCAGGAGGCACAAAGCAGACAGGTTCTCCTAGTGTTTTTAAACAGTGGGTGACTTCCAAAACAAAAAGCTTTCCTTCAGTAGCCCTATAAAGATGCCATTATTTCTGAGTCATGGACAAAGACAGCTCATTGGTTTTTCTGTCTCTCCGCAATACAACATCACTGCTCATTAGCCAATCCCTGAAGACCACCTGCTGCTATAGAAAGACTACAGAGGGGAATAACACAGTCATTACCAGACATAATCTTCCTTCAGATTATTTCTATTTTCTCAAGGGACCAAGCTGTCACTTACATCTATACTTAGTAGACCGGGCATCCATCAGCATGGCAGATAACATCAACACAGAAGGAGAAGATGAGGGTGACATGGCTCAGGCAGGAAGAGCTGTTGTCTGGCGGTCGGAGGGTCACCAGTTCGATCCCCCGCCCGGGCTGTGTCGAAGTGTCCTTGAGCAAGACACCTAACCCCCAAATGCTCCTGATGAGCTGGTTGGCACCTTGCATAGCAGCCAATCACCGTCGGTGTGTGTGAGTGTGTGTATGAATGGGTGAATGTGAAGCATCAATTGTACAGTGCTTTGGATAAAGGTGCTATATAAATGCTAACCATTTAGAAGATATGACTGGAAAGAACAGTCTCAGCAGAACATCTTGGACATCATGATGAAAAGTGACATCTATCTGTACATAGTAATAGGTGTAACTTGGGGAATACCTATCTGTACTGTAATCATAAATTCAGGATTTTGTGTCAGATGCTGCTCTTAATTATTTCATTTGTTCAATCAAATCCTGATATGACATTTGTATAAGCACCAGCAACAGCTGCAGACTGCAAGTGCGTCCTAAGGATTTTACTGTGCTCAAGTACAGGAGTGAGCCAGCGGAGCTGTCAGAGAATAAAAAATTAAGACAGTAATTGGTTGGAACAAAAACCAGCATGCAGACCCACCCTCCAGGACTGGAGTTGTGATTCTCAAATCTGGTAACCTCTCCTTCCACTAGATGGCACTTTATCCTTAAAGAGCCCAAATATGCTGTCTAATGTTCAAGAAATACATTGGGGGCACAGACAGCTCTCATCCCACTGAATCCTGGACCATACAATATACAAGAATGTTCGCTTTCTGATGATACTGAAGAAGGTATGTATATCAACAGGCATTTACCTTGAGCAGGGGTGCAAAACTCCTGTACTTCAGCACAGTAAAATCTTTATGATACACTTGCAGTCTGTAGCTGGTGCTTAACAAATGTCAGATCAAGCAAGAAAGGATTGAACAAATGAGAGCCGAATTTGGCCGAACATCCTGAAATGGACTGACCCTTGTCCCCCTGACCACGAGCACAGGCTGCTCCACCCCAGTCCTGGAGGATCAGCAATATTACTCAGCCCCTAATTGATAAATTAAAGCGGCTGGTTGCATTGTTGACTCAGTTCACTTGGGTTTCTGGAGTCTGAACTGTTTAATGTTCATAGGGTAAAAATAAACACCAGCAGCTACTTAAACCTGACCCTCCCTCCAGGACCAGGGTTGAGTCGACATTTCCCCTTTGAGGTTCAGTAGTGAGGACACAGGCCAACCCATTGCTTTACGTTCCCTTTACAAACCCAGAATACAACACCATAAACGCACTCACACAGAGAACAGAGGTTTGACTCCTGCTTTATCAACGCAGAGGAATGCAGATGGTTGATGAATGAATGCTATGTAGAAGGAGCTGGCTTGGGGCCGTATTACAGACTCAAGCAGTCTGCATCCTGGTCTTTCAACATTAGCTGTCGGTCCTCCAAAGTAAACTGGGAGGATGTTACCGGAATGTTCTCTGGCAGCTGTAGAGAACACGGCAGACTCTTTCAAATTCCGCAGGACTACACATTCAAACTAATCCCATTTCCCAGATCTTTAAAAGCAAGGGACTGACAGGACATTATCATACTGTCTGTGACTAAGGAAACCCAGGAACAGACTTGAGAGAATCAGTTTAATCTTTACTGCTGAAAAATGGCCTCTCTTTCACCGTTGGAGGTGAAAGACAGTTATGTCACTTTAAGGTGTTCAAGTTGTTTCATGGTGTTCCAATAGGACACATGTGCTGAAAGAAAGTTTTGGTGCAGTTGTCACAAATGCATATGTGTTAGAATCTTTCATTTTTAAATATCAGCAGTTTCTGTTCTGGTGTTGGATGCAGGCAGATAAGCCTCTTTCTTCGTCTGCTATGGCAGCTATGCTGTACTCCACAATATTCATAAGGAGCCTCCAGGATAAACATTATAATTCACGTAATGTTGATCCCAGATTCTCCTATATTTCTTTATTCAAGAACAGTAATTTCAGTAATATATAAAATTGACTATCATTTTAGATGTTTGTGTCTGCCTTGCAAGTATTCCTTTATTTCCTTTTTTGTAATAATTTCTGTAACTTTTGATCTTGATAACTACTCCTAATGTGCATTTTGCAATACATGAAAGCTTTCTTCGAAGAATCCATTAAGCCGTTGCTAATTATGCTATATGAAGGGCTTGTTTTGTGTGACTGCTTTATGTAAATTTTCAAGGCAATTTATTTATTCAGGTCCAAAAATATCAGGCTTTCATTCCAAAATAATCTGAAGGAATAAGCTGTTTGTAATGTGTGGAACTTTAGCAGCCCTTTCACAGAAGCTGTTGTTTGCTGTCACTGTTGGTGGTGTCACCATGGTCTTGAAAAAAGTGTTGCCAGTGCTTCATAAAGTGAGATTAATACAAATATGTTTTGGAGCTGGGGCGCATACAGAGGAAGTGAGAATGACCTGGACTTCCTGATGTTTGTTTGCCAGGAGGGTCAGTTTAACTCTGTGTCCTGTGAGGTGCGGTTGGCGGGTCTGCGTCGAGGCTGTCTGGGCCCTGTTTACACGTTGTCTGACTCCAGTGACTACTCCCCATGCCCCATCCCCCGCCCCGCCAGGAGTCCTGAGCCTCAGACGTGTGTCATAGACCCGGCCCACCACAGACACCTGAGTGCTCAGGGCCCATCAGGCCCAGCCTCCAGGGCTACGCTGTCACAGGTACGCACGATCTCCCTAGCTCATAGTCCACAAACTGACTTCATTCTGAATGATATCCCTGCTACTGCCCATCACTGCAGTGGAAAAAGCTGCCGAGGTCTTACCTGAGGGCCAGCGACTCAGGGCTTCAGACCTCTGGAGCATCCCACAGGCTGTAGAGAATGTGCTTCTCAGTCTGCTATTTTAATTCTCCTGGAAAACAACAGCAGAGTGTAAGGTATTTTTAACCCTTTGAAGAATAGTTTGGAATGTTTTTTTTTATTTATTTCAAGTCAGTGTTCTCAAAATCCTTTGCTTATAATTATCAGTAGTGATTCTTACAGCATCAGAATATTCAGTTAAGAATATTGAGAAAATATTCAGTTAAGAATATAAGAATATAACACAGATAACACAGTTGCAATCTTTCACCTTAAAGCAGGGAACAGGGAACTGTGTTTTTTCCACCCTTCCTTTACCTGGGAGTCAGGGATGAAGACAATCTGACCAATCAGCACTAATTGCTCAGCTAATTACCCGGTAGTGAACAGGACCATATTTGGATTCAAGGGCCAGATATGAGGATTCCTGCCTTAAAAGGTTAAAGATCATCAGTGATACCCCTCATATTTCCTTTGGTTTGTGCTGAACTGCATTGAATTAGGCAAACAACTTGGGAAAGAGTTGGATTTTACAGTTAACAAAAACATGTTACACAATTGTTATACTGTCAACAAAGTCTGGCACACTTCAAAAACTGGCCTGTTAACAAAGCAGGAAAGGGTAGAGAGGGCCAGGCAGCCAGCTTGTTCTGGGCAGACTAGCATTCACCATTGCTTTATACCCTAAGAGTGATTGTTACTGGTAATGCAATAGAAAAAAGGAAAGGTTATCATGCAGTACAAGGAAAACAAGCATAAAGTATGTTGAATATCCGTTAAATCATACTGTTCCAAATGATGTGGGAATAGCAACAGAAGCTCTCATAATTTGCATTGTCTGCCATGCTAATCTCCCATTACTGAAAAGCTGAATATGTAAACTCAGGGACCTCAGATAAGCCATAATAATAATAACACAAAGGTGTATTGTAGTGGGAAAATGCATTAAAAAATCTATAAAAAGTAGATATGTACCAGGTACATATTTGTAAGTAATTAAAGCAAATGTCACTGCTGCTGGTAGAAGCTTGTTACTGTTATAAGTGCTTATAAATATAAGAACTAATTCGAAAAATAAATGGAACTCTAAAAGCATCAACTTGAGTACTTTTATTCCAGTATTTTCCCCATCACAATCATCTATTGTCAGTCTGCTAATAGGTGAGTGGGTGTAGCAACTGGCATGAATTAGCGTCATTGGTAGGATGAAAGGTGTGGGCTTGCTGTGTAAGTTTCAGCGCATTGTCTTTATCACTCTAAGATGCACAGTGTTCTCCTCTGCACTGTCAGTGTTTATTTTCTCTGGCTCAGCCAAGGTGATAAAGAGTGAGTAACTCTGCGGTTGGGCTGTGTTCGCTGGCCTATTTTACTGGAAAGCATTGTGTGACTGTGTGACATCACTGGTACAAACAAACCCAGGGATTGGGTTCTGTACAGCCGGGGCACATCAGGTTCAGTGCTGCATCACAAATCCCCTGCCAAAGTCAAAACATCAAACAAACCTTTCCCTTTACAAGCCTTTATTTATCTCTCTGACATGCATGGAGTAATATTTGTCATGGAAATGCACAATATGTTTTGGAAACCATTATTTTGTTTTGTGCCTTGCACTGTTTATACAAAGTAGAATACGATAGTGTGGCCTACCTCCCACTACTTTCTGTTTACTCTGGAAACCCCACAAAACAACTTGAGCTGAAATAATGTTATTGCATGAGAAAAAAAGGCCATTAACACCTAATAAATTAAACGACACCTGGGGACCACAGTATGTGTCCGGAATCCTGGATTTATTGCTCACCAGATCTTCCCAGAGTATTGACACAGGCCTCCATTCAATATAATCACAGTTTTCTCACATGTATTCTTAACTGAACATGCAAATGCAGATCTAACAATCACTATGGTTAATTGAAAGCCATAACAAGGACTTAGAATTTTGAAGTGAAAAAAATGATGGGAAACCCTTCTCATCAAAGGGTTAAGGCCTCGGAAATTAACTGCTGGCATCAATGAGACCCGACTGACTCCATCTCCAGCCAATGCTAAAGCCACTTCCGCATCGCCCTGTGGGGCAGCAGGCCTCACTTGGCAAGGATAGGGCCTGGATTTCATACCAGACCGTAGGGCCTAACCATGCTCTACAGCAACTTGCATATTTATTATTTTAATGGTGCAGTTAGATTGATTAGAACCCTTAGATGGTAATAGTGTGTCTGTACTGTGTGAGTGCTCTCTGTGTGCGCCCAGTCAGTCACACCACCTATGCTGCTCGCCTGTTTGGCAGCAAAAATGGAAACAAAACTGCTTGCCAGCAAGCTTAGCCTTCCACCGACCTGACAAGTGGTGCAGCCATCTTTAAAAACCCCAGAATGCTTTTAAAGAGGAAAGAGTGTAGTTAAATTCAGCTGTAGTTTAGTTTATGCATACAGTATGTCCTGAAAGAAAGTGACAATGTGCCTAGTCCAAACACACACGTTCTATGGGATGGTTTCCAAAGTATTTGATAATTTCCTTTCCTTAAAATATGAGATTTCTGGTAGCACAATATGTTGTAATTCATGAACTAACTAATGAACTAATCATGAATAAAATGTGTAAAGGATTGGTTAACGAATAGTTATTATGATAACTAAACATTTACATATGATTTGTAGATTACTCTTACCAAAAAATTATTAAATACATTTGTAAATGATTAATAAATCAGTTGTTCTTATATAGATGATGTGTTGTAAGTCCCCTATAAAATATGAATTAATCATTGATAAAACATACATACATTAGTTATCATGTTAACTAAACATTCAAAATAAATCTGTAGCTGATCTATGAAACATATGTGTAAATGGTAGTGTGGCCAGCAGAGATGCCACCCTTCACCTTGCTCCTGCCAAATGGTTGAAGCTCAGCCAGTATGGGCTTGGTTCGTATATGGATGGAAGACATCCAGAGAAGTTTCTGCTGGATGTAGGTGGCATTCTTCCCTCAGGTCAAATAAGCCCAGATACATTGATGTTTGGGAGGCCATCTTTCAATGTGACATTAAACCATGACACTGACACTCATTGAAATGACTAGGTGTCCTGGCTAAATTCCCAACGTGTCCTGGCTAAATTTCCAACGTGGCTCTCTCAACATGTCACCTAATCCCTGATTTAATTATCTGAAATTCTCTCCCTGTCCAATCTGTTGCATGTGTTTGGTGCAAAACCTGTTTGTAAATGAAGCTTTCAATCTACAATTTGATACACAAACACCATTCCCTGTAAATAAATGTAACTGTTTTTAGCAGCGGCGGCACGGATGGTGCAGTGGGTAGCACTGCCGCCTCACAGCAAGGAGGTCCTGGGTTCGAATCCCCGTCGGCCGGGGCCTCTCTGTGCGGAGTTTGCATGTTCTCCCCGTGTCTGCAGTCCAAAGACATGCAGGTTAGGCCGATTGGAGAGTCTAAATTGCCCGTAGGCATGAGTGTGTGAGTGAATGGTGCGTGTGCCCTGCGATGGACTGGCGACCTGTCCAGGGTGTATTCCTGCCTTTCGCCCAATGTATGCTGGGATAGGCTCCAGCCCCCCCTGCGACCCTGATCGGGATAAGCGGGTTCAGATAATGGATGGATGGATGGATGGATGTTTTTAGCAGCAAAACAACTAGCCTAAGAACTTTAATAATCAACAAATAATTTACAAATGACAACACATTTGTGATACTAGTAAAACCCTAACAAATAATGTTAGTTAATATGTAGTAACCATTTGTAAATACCAATGAGTAGAAAGTAATGCAAGCTCTTCTACAGTACTATATTTGTAAACAAAATATAAATAATTCAGCATGTACAAATGTCTAAGCGATTTGTAGACTACCCTTTTCAGTTGTTTCACTTATCAGTTTGTTATACATGATAAGTGAAACAACTGATTTGTTATACATACATACATCAATCTGTTATACATGACCTGTAAATGTATTAATTCATCATTTACTAACTATTTACAAAGCTTTTTACAGCCCCTAATCTGAAGAGGGATCTGAGGGATCAAATTAGACTCTCCAATCAGCCTAACCTGCATGTCTTTAGACTGTGGGAGGAAACCGGAGTACCCGGAGGAAACCCACGCAGACACGGGGAGAACATGCAAACTCCGCACAGAGAGGCCCCGGCCGACAGGGATTCGAACCCCGGACCTCCTTGCTGTGAGGCAGCAGTGCTACCCACTGCACCATCCGTGCCGCCCATAACGGAATAATGACACATTTTATTGCATGAAATTGCAAAAACAATTCAACCCAAAAATGACTTGAAATTTAATGAAATTCACTTTTTTGTACCAAAGTTTTGGTAAAGTTCTAAGCATAACCTCGTACCTTCCCATGATAAGCGTTTAAACATGAAATTCTCCTAAAGATAACAGACAAATTATGTATATTGCCAATCAAAAAATTCAGAGAATCAGCATAATCTGCAGTCTGATGTGCAGTTGGCCTGAGCATATTTAGCAATCTGCTTTGCAATGACAGTTTATTTATAGGCTACATGACAAGAAGTGATCAGATATTGTGAGTTGCTGAATGTCCTCTCTCATAACACTAAGGGACAGTGGTTAATTGACCCCGGAAAAGGCAACTAATCAGCTATTTTTCAAAGATGGGGCAAATAATGGGCTGCATTTGAGAAAGTACTTCCAAAGTAGAGAAAGAGAAGAAAAGAGAAACATAAACAAGGGCAGTCGCCAGATGTAAAACATCTGCTCTTATTTCTCGACATTGTTCCACAGCTGGTGACTCACTGCTGTTGCCTAGCTGCAGAGGTCGGACGGACAGCCCTGCTCTCATTAATTCCAGGCTCTGCGTGGTTCCTGGCTCATCCCAGCCCCCTCAAGGTATGCACTGGGGACACTGCACCAAGATAATTCAAATGTTGTGTGTTTGTCACTGTCCAAAATGCTGTGCAGATAATGGCCGTGTGCAAGACTCCCTGGGCAATTAGAGCCACAGACGTGACCATGTGCTGGGCAGGGGCTGCTGGGGGCTCATTGGGTTAATGAAGGCACCATGCTGTGGTGCATTGGGGAGCCTCACAGTCTTGGACTGAATCCAGACCGTGCCAGCTGGTACCTCTGTATGGCAATTTGGCGAACCCTTGGGCAGCTGGTGATTGAGTTACACAGGGGTTGGGAGGGTGCAGTTGGTTAGGGGCCTGCCTTTCATTGCTACCTACTTAGCAACCTCCACTGGGCAATTGGGTGCCTGCGAACTGCAGGCTAAAAGCCACATATTAACAATCTTCCTCCTACTCCACAAGCTTAACTGGAGTCTGTGGTGTGAAAAGAAGCAGCTGGTGACACCACGTGTTTTGGAATAGAACTGCTGATGTCTCCACTCTGCTAAATTGGCAGGGGGTTTGGACATAAAAAGATGTCACTATGGTTGCAGATAATTGGACATTTCGCATTGGGGTGGAAATTGAATATTAACAGCCCTACATTGGGTGCCAATTTTATAGGGCTCTGTTTACCTTTTTCTGTTCATTGCTGCAAATCATACCTCAACTATTGAACTTCCAGGATAATACCACACTTTCAATGCTTACACCATGTGTATGGTGAAATTAATATAATTATTTACCATTTCTATCTTTGGAGTCGATTTTCTCAAAACCTGATTTTGGACGATATTACAGGATTCATTTTTTGCATAGTTATCCTATCATCATGAAACTTTGCACTTTTACTCCATATCCAGGAGAGTGTTGTGAGCTAATTATATTGTTGTTATAAGCTTTATAGGCAGGTACAGCATCACAAATCTCATTTTTAGATCCTCAAATTTCATATTTTGTATTCATAAAAAATCCCAAATTTCGAGAAAAAATTACTTTTGCGTTCTGATGATAGGAAAATGGTTCAAAACAATCTTCAAACATGTCTTATTTAGAATCGTAAAGAATTATAATGATATCTTGCATGGTTCAGATTATACACTGCTACAAAAATGTTAAAATGTGTAATTTTGAATAAAGTATGCAAATTGGCTAATTTACATATTTTTTCAGTGTTTATATTTTCAACTCTATACCTCATGATAATTGAAGTATGTACCTCTGAAATGATCTGGAAGACCAAAGATGTATTTACGGTGGAACATAACCTGATGTGTGGCTGGGGTAGGGCATGAATCAAATTTGGATTTCTAAATCCTTGCTGCTGGGAGTGTCCTGTCTGTAATTACAGTAATCTGTAATCTGTTTCATTCTGCAAAAAAGAAGGACTGGTAACCAAACAAAAGTATCGTAGGTCAGAAAGGACCTCTTGAACTGTATGTCTCCATTTGCTCTGTTCCACTGAACAAAGTTGTGTGTGATCTTATATCTTAAAGGGTTAATTCCATTGTATTTCCCAGCTCTTGGTCTTGTGCTGGCCTTCACTCTCCTGTCCTGGCCTTCACTCTCCTGTCTTGGCCTTCTCTCTCCTGTCCTGGTCTTCTCTCTCTTGTCCTGGCCTTCTCTCTCCTGTCCTGGCCTTTACTCTCCTGTCCTGGTCTTCTCTCTCCTGTCCTGGTCTTCACTCTGCTGTCCTGGCCTTCTCTCTCCTGTTCTGGCCTTCTCTTTCCTGTCCTGGTCTTCCCTCTCCTGTCCTGGTCTTCTCTCTCCTGTCCTTTTCAACTTTTTGGTCAACAATTTTGAATGGCCAAAAATGCTCATGCTGCAGTGGCCATTGCAATCTCCTTTAGGAGAGCGCAGACAAGTATATACCCCGCAATTCCCAATTTGGGCTTGCATAGACATGAATCAGAGGAAGACACCCAACAGGCTAATTTGTAGACACCCAATTGACTCAATTACTCAAGAATCAATTAGTTGCTCCTCAGTGGGGCTTGTTTGGTTTCAATACCAGTGGACGGGGCCCATCCATCCGCTAGAGCAGTGCATTAACAAGATGAGCCACCCAGGAGCCATCTCACTATTTTCCACTCTGCTTCATGACATCCACATTACACTGAAACCTCCTGTTTATATGATATGGCCTTAGTTATTGATTATTATTATTATTATTAACCTCACTTACTTAACCATACCTGATTAACTATAACACTTAAGCCATCATTTTTTGAGAAGCACATGAATGACAGCCAAAGACTGTTCTTCTGTCCCTCCCTATATGAAAGGTTTTTCTGCGATCTGAAATCTAGTAGTGAACTAGTTTTGGTATATACTGCCACTTAATTGGTGGAAACAAAAACCTGCATAATCCCTGGCCCTCCAGGGCTGCAATTGCCCACTGCTCGTCTAGCTGTTTCCCCTTTTACTGCACTGTAGGTGGGAGATCTTCGGAAACCTGCAATCACTGAAGGAATTCCTTCCGATCAGGCCCCCATTATCCAGGTTTATAGTGCTGTTTCACTCCTTAATTTATTGCCCTGAAGAGAGTCTCCATGGGATTATTTACATAGTGTCTCTTAATGTGCTCCCACACTGTTTTACAGTGAATTATCTTCGCCTCATGCTGCGGTTTCTGTCAACAGTGTCCTCCAGGCAACTCCCAGTAATTATTTCAACTTTGTGGTCATGTTGTAAAAACAAATATCACTCCACTAACCTCTCTCTCGTAGGCAGCTAGTACCACTTTATGAGGCAAAACTGCATTGTCCTAAATCCTTCATGGTGTACATACACTCAGTGATCACTTTATTAGGTAGACCTGTACAATAGTTTGTTAATGTAAATATTTAATTAGCCAATCACATGGCAGCAACTAAGTGCATAAAAGCATGCAGACATGGTCAAGAGGTTCAGCTGTTTTTCACACCAAATGTCAGAATAGGGAAGAAATGTGATCTAAGTGACTTTGAGCATGGAATGATTGTTGGTGGCAGACAGGGTGGTTTGAGTAGCTCAGAAACTGCTGATCTCCTGGGATTTTCATGCACAACAGTTTGCAGAGAATGGTGCGAAAAACAAAAAACATCCAGTGAGCAGCAGTTCTGCGGGCAGAAATACGTCATTAATGAGACAAGTCAGAGGAGAAAGACCAGACTGGTCGAAGCTGACAGGAAGGTGACAGTAATGCAAATAACCACACATTACAACAGTGGTATGCAGAAGAGCATCTCTGAACGCACAATATGTCAAACCTGGAGAGAGAAAATGGATAGGCTACAGCAGCAGAAGACTTAATAAGGCTAAAAACAAAATTTAATAAATAACTAATAAAGTACTCATCGAGTGAAAACTTAAATTCAATTCAATTCAACTTTATTTGTATTGTGCTTTTTACAAAAACACTGTCACAAAGAGTCTTTATTGTGGAACTGGGTAAAAAGCCAAGCCTATGAAAATCAGACCTGCCAACAGTTTCATTTACATGTTCTCTATAAAAATACAAAAGCATGCTTTATGAAGATCGATAAATTGAAACCACATATTAACACATATAACACATGAAAAAAGAAAAAAAAGAAATACTTTGTTTGAAGTGTTTTGTCTTGAAGATTCTTTTTCTGAATAAAAGAAAAAAACATATGTAGCACATGTTAAGGGCAAACCACATCCCTATTGGGTTAACCCAACATAAATGCTTAAGACTGAGCAACCAATGAATACATTAATGTATGCTTTGCTCTGGATGCTAGTCTATAGCTATCATATCGCCTTTCCTTAGACGGTTGTGCAAAATAAACAGACACAAAATTAAAGAACAGAGTCACTCTTTTAAATTGAATGATGGCTATTATAACTTGTGCTTTATCTAAGATCTGTTATGACTGCCAATGAACATCTTCTAACACAAATGTCTGGAACATTCGCTGTGGGCTTGCGCAAGATTAATTCACACCAGACACAGCAGTGGAGGAGGAACTGCCACAACCCTGTTATTGGACTTTCATATTTCAATAGGACATTTGGCAGTGTGCAGTTAGGACAATCAATGTGACAAAAGTTGCACAATTCCTTTAGCAAAGGGATGCTAATGTTCAAGGTAAATAGAGGTTCCTGGATTTCTTCTTACACTCATGGTGTGTGTGTGTGTGTATGTGTGTACTGTATGTATGTGTGTGTATACGTGTATATGTTTGTGAATCTCTGTGTGTGTATGTCCTGCGTGCATGCATATGTGTGTGTGCGCATATATGTGTGTGTGTGTGTTTGCATATGTTTGTATGCAGGCTTCCAGAAGATGATAAGATGTCACTCACACAGCAGGATATCTGACCAGCATGTGAAGACTAGCATGTTGTTCAGAATGGCCTGTCATAAAGCATAACTCACATTGCTTTTGGATACATCCGATGGAGAGCGTCATACTAATGGGAAATAATGAGTAACTCAATGGGTGGAATTTACAGGAAGAAGCCCCTAATGCTGTGTGACTAGTGGCCAGTTCACCCTCAGTTATACTTAGACTACTCCATATCGAGTTGGGTGTGTTACTATGAATCACAATGAAGAGTGGTTAGATCACTGGACTCTAAATCTGAGGTCAGGGAATTCAAACATTTCCAATATCTTTTCTGGACACAGTTCAGGGCTTATGTTTATATAGCAGTAGATACTTCCTTTTCATTTGTGCACCTTTATTTTTGGTGTGTGTTTTAACAGGTGGATGGGTCTCTGACACACTTGGTGTGGAATGCCACTGTCAAGCCTCACTGAGGTGACAGAGCGCGTTTCCAAATGAGGGAAATGCTGGCTGAACTTTAGAGTATGAGTTCTTCCTGTTCCAGTCTGGCGATGTATATTTTCTCGCTGCTTTAGAACCCTTTTTTCCCTCCTGTTTTTTTTTCCGTCTCCGATTTAATGTTGGACTTGATGGCCGGGAGGGACAGGGATGGAGGGTCTATTCGCATCACACGCGTGAGTCTGAGGCCAGCGCACGAGTCCGGAATTCTCCGGGGCCACACGTAATTCTGGAATGCTGTCATTTTTCAATGCGTTAATCCATTGGTGTTTTTTCTGCATATTTGAGAGATGAGGTTGTCGGGCTTGCTGGATGTGATTTGAGCCTTTGGCCTCCATCAAACCAGATGATAAGAAGAAATTACCTTCAGGGGCTTGGCTGCTATTACATTTTAACATTCTCTGAACAAAAGCAAGACAATTGCTTTCAATTGAACGCTGCTTTTTCACAATCATGTGTCTTTTTTAGAAAGTGAGGTGAGTTCCAAAGCTACTCTTTATAACATTATGCTAACTGCTAATTGATGCAATCTTTTGGAGGACGTACAACTAGGCCTTTAGCCTGAATAAAATGGGCTGAAATTAAAAGTTATGTTTCACTTCAACAATGGTGATTTATATTGCATGGAAGGAAAAATGGTTTATTAACTGCTAGACTGAATTCATATTCAATGAGAATTGAATATGAATTCAGGCTCTCTGTGCCATGGCCACAGCCTCTTAACTTTGAATAAAGGCAGGCAGAAAACATATAAAGGATTTGAAAAGGAGAGTACAAACGGATATGTATGTTAAGAAATCTGTCTCTGATGCCAAATATTTTTATCAAATTTACAATACAATTGGCACACACTGATGAATGGCAGAATAGTGGCTGGAAGGTTGGGGGTTCAGTCTGACTCTGGGTTTCTGGTATCTGCTGTTCCTGTGAATAAACATAATTTTCTTGAAGTTCAGGAGACCTTCCTGTGTTCTTCTTACAGGGTACTCCTGCCATTGCCCTTAAACCAGGCACGGGGCTCAGAGCTGGAGCAGGTCCCCAGGCGCTGCACTGTGGCTGCCCACTGCTCCTAGGTAGGTAGGATGGGTCAAATGCAGAGGACAGGTTACCTCATGGGGTTAATAAACTATATACTTAACTTAATACACAACTGCTTTGAGGTCCTGGGACCTATGGGTTCTGTGGGAGAAAGGCTAAAAGGGTACTGCACACACAGAGGAAATAACGTGTCTATCTGAGACACGTTGGAAACAAGCAATCTGTATGGCTGGTTCATTCAAATCACAGCAACTAAATCACAGGGATAGAGAAGGTAGGAGTGTGTTATAAAATGGCCAATATAACCAATAATGGGGTTGTAGTTTTATGTGCATTTCTGAAAATGTCTACAGGAATGATAAGATGTTTTGTTTTCACAGTATTTAGATTACCCAAAGTATTGCCATGGGATTTAAAAATTGGCCAGTGTAGGATATTGTTAAATCCAGGTTAAAGCCAGTTTATATTATACCACATACAGGGTTCCATGGTGTGTGGTATAGTAATATTAAATCATAGCACTGGAACATAATGTTTCCATTTTTCCAGATGTTGCGCACAAGGTGTAGCTGCTTTTGAGCAGCAAATTGTTAGAAGTCAGTATTGCCATGACAAAGTTTAAGCAAATCATTTACAAATTGGTTTTCCTGAGATTAGATTGGAAATTACTGACAGGCTGTTAATTCAAATCAACTTTAATCATGTCACAGATCATAATAAAGACTGAATATACACTTTTTAATGGTTATGAGTAATGTTGGTATAATTCTGTTACTGTTAGAATAATTCAGAGTCAACAAAGAAATCAGTCAATGTCAGTTAGAGGACAAAACAGCCCAATTCTTATGGCTGTGTCAACCTCAGTTCTGACTGGTGTCTATAGGCACAGTGCAAGAGTAATACCCAGATAGACTGTTGCACAGCTGTGGCCTGAACTTTGACCCCTGAGATGGCAGATAATTCCTGAGAACACAAAAGTGGCTGTGTCCAGGCGCCCCCTGTCTTTGAGGAGGGGTCAGAACCGGCCGAACCCGGGGGCCTACTGCGGACCTCGCCAAACTCCCAGCAGGGCTCTTACTGTTCTTTATGGATGTCAGGGCCAATATATCCATTCACACTGTCATATTCTGTCTAGGATTCCCTCAGACAATGCTGATTAATAGACCACATTAGAAACACATGCTCATAATGAACAAAACATGGCAAAAAGTAGCATGTTTGTATATGACTACATCACTTAACACGCTCAGAAATAAAACATGTTGATCCATACTTATTGTTGCCATATGAGCTCCTTAGACAATAGCTTTCCAGACAATACATCTCTTTAAAACAGCAACATTTTGAAGCCACAATTAGACTGGCATTACATCATGGCAAAAGAAAATGCATATGTTTGCAAATGCGCTATTTGTGGTCATGCCTGCTGGCAATAGATCACCTCGAGAGGTTAATTCTATCGTGGCTGCTTGTGATTGAGGAGACTCAGTGGAAACTCTAAATCACAGGGGGGTTAATTAAGGACTCATGGAGCTTTTTTTGGGTCAGTGGTCTGCATCTTATTTACATTCTCTCAGTTTTCTATCCCACACGGATGGGGAATTCCCCAAACGTCCCCTGTGGCTCTGGCGTGTATATTTCACCCTGTTCCAGCTTTTTAGGAAACCGTGGTTCTCCAGTCTTGCTGGACCATATGGATCTAAAGGACTCATCCGGACCAGGTCACATTATTTGAAATGTAAAGTTATAGGACTTAATGACAACTCTTATTGGAAGAATCTGTTAAATGAAGGGGAAAATAAAGACTAACACATCAATAATTATTTCCCCCTTGATTTAATAAAGAATGCTGTCCTTAAGACTCCAAACATTATGCTGATTTCTGTGGATGAGACACCTTCCTTGTATATTTTTATAATTTAATTTTAATGAAAGAAGCACTGATACTTATTTACCTTATATTAATTATTTTAAATACTTCATCCTTTTAGACACCAGTAAAATTCCTGCAGATTATTGATAATCTGAAATGTGATCAATATTTTCACCATTATTCACAATAAAATACCTCTTGTTAAAACTGACAACAAAGAATCTTCTGCAGGGTAATGGTCAATGTCAAGATGTACACTTTCAATGACACTGAACATTGCATGGAGCTGAAGAATCTTGCAGTGGTCTTCCTGCCCTTGTAATGACCACTTAAATCGGTTGCGATTACAGTTACAATATGAGCACAGTGCTATTTGTTAGCTGGCAAAAATGTTTCTGCTAATATGATATGATTATTTAAAAATAAAAATCATTTTGATGGAGCAAAATGAGTTTTTGTGTGACCTGAATAGTGAAGGAGGAAATACAGTGTGTTAAACAGCTTGTCTTGAATGGGAGGGTTTTCAGCGAGAGAAAACCACACCACATCTCATTGCTTTCCGCAACAGACACAACTTTGTTCAAAACTGCTGTCAGTGTAGATGTGGGATCTTAAATTATACTCTTGTAAAGCCTTATATTTCAGAGAAAATTACATCTAACCCCTTTTAACCTACCAAAATTATTCAAATTTGCCGTACAAATGCTTGTACGTTGTTAATAATGTGGGCTTGGCACTGATTTAAGAAATTGCACAAACATGAACTAACCACTGGTTCTCAGGCAGATAGGTCCAAGAGCCTGCTTCTAATCAGTTGTCCAAAGATCCCTCTTATGCAGTGGAGGAGTGGTAGACCTCAACCTAAGAGTAAATTCCATCTGTTGGCTGTCCAGGCTGTACAGTTAAAAAAGCAGGGAATGGTCCTCCACACTCTCTATTCATATAAGCTCACACTTTATAAAGACTTAAATACAATACATTTGTTTTCAGTTCAGTTCAACAACTACTACTATTACTGCTGCTACTAGTAGTAATAGCAGTACTATTACTCTGACCGTCTGTGGCCCCTAAGAAAAATGATGTGGGCCCCTCTCTTTTCTGTCCTGGCCTAATAATGTGCATACTTGTATAGGCATACTTTCTTTCTATTAAATTATTTCTTTCCACAATACATATAGATTAAGTAATTTGGCCCAAACAGGTTTTTTTAACAGGCCTGACAAGTTTTTAACAGGAATAGAATCATCTCTCATTGTAAACTTTCCATTGCAATAGTTTTCTTCCTAAACCAGAAGAAACATTTTTTGATGGAATGTTACCACACAATTGTGTGATGCTTTTTTGTTGTTATTTAGTATTCCATCTTGATCTGATTTAGCTGTGTTAAAATGTTCCCTTTTTCCAAATAGTAGTGTCCTTAAAAGGAAATGTTCTTATTTAATGGCACAAGACCCTATGGTTTCATCCCTTGATCTGTGTACTCAGTCTTCAAGGTCAGTGGGAAATGTTCTCTGAAAATATTAAACACAAGGAACGTTGTTTGATGTGCAAAGATTTACCCTGAAGGGGGATTTGCAGTTGTTAATACAAACCGTACCCCACCACTTTTCTTGGCATTCATTTGAAATATGCAAAACTAAAAATGTGTTTTGAAACTCTCATCTGATGTATTGGCTCAACTGCAGCAGTAATGTAAACTGTTTATAACTGTATTTAAATACAGTATAGCTAAGGCTGTACTGTGGGTTTTTATTCATTAAGAGTTGGATGTTGGATGCTAATGATGTACTAAGTCTTCTGGGCTGTTCTTTTTTCAACATACTCCCAACTGACTTCAATTGACGCTCCAACGGTATGCTTGTAGGTGTGAAGTACATGTTGTTCAGTAGCATTCAGGTGGGAAAAGTCAGTACATGCTCAGAGCAGAAACATACTTTTACATTATATTTTATTGAAAATATGAGTATTTTCGTAAGACTTTTTTTTTTTTTGTTCTACAAACTTTTTAAAGCATTGTACAGTTCCTCACCCAATTAGAACATGCCCTACAATTAAACGGACTAGTACCTTTTCCTAAAAAAAAAATTCATGTGCTACAGTTGGGATGGCCTGTAGCGTAGTGGTTAAGGTCAATGACTGGGACATGCAAGGTAGATGGTTCTAATCCTGGTGTAGCCACAATAAGACACTTTGCTATCTCGATAGGCTACAACCAAATGAGACCTGATTCTATCACTGTTTTCTTGTTGCTTGTAACATTACGTCCCTGTCCAGCTTTGCAAGCCAATATCAACCCCTGCTGAAAAAAACACCTTGAGCTAGGTTTTGAAACAGCTAGGTTGACCAGTTAGACCAGATCCATAGGCTAATCCCAGAATCCCAATGTGTCCGCATTGAAAAACAATTATTTCCCAGTGTAACATCTGTAAAAAATATATTGGTAATAAATATGCCATTTGAAAAGGTTGGTTGAACATGCATATTTATGTAGGCGACTGAAATAACTGTAGCTGCCCTGCTTGTTAACAGTCATGCTGATTCTGTAGGCTATAACCAGTGCAATTCTGCAGTGCATCCCCTCAATGTTGGGACACAAGGCCCATCCAATATTGACTTAAGATTAAAGACATACAGTCAGGTCCATAAATATTGGGACATCGACACAATTCTCATCTTTTTGGCTCTATACACCACCACAATGGATTTGAAATCAAATGAACAAGATGTCCTTTAACTGCAGACTCTCAGGGTATTTACATCCAAATCAGGTGAACGGTGTATGAATTACAACAGTTTGTATATGTGCCCCCCACTTTTTAAGGGACCAAAAGTAATGGGATAAACTAACAATCATAAATCAAACTTTCCCTTTGTATTACTTGGTTGCAAATCCTTTGCAGTCAATTACAGCCTAAAGTCTGGAACGCATAGACATCACCAGACGCTGGGTTTCATCCCTGGTGATGCTCTGCCAGGCCTCTACTGCAACTGTCTTCAGTTCCTGCTTGTTCTTGGGGCATTTTCCCTTCAGTTTTGTCTTCAGCAAGTGAAATGCATGTTCAATCTGATTCAGGTCAGGTGATTGACTTGGCCATTGCATAACATTCCACTTATTTGCCTTAAAAAACTCTTTGGTTGCTTTCGCAGTATGCTTCGGGTCATTGTCCATCTGCACTGTGAAGCGCCATCCAATGAGTTCTGAAGCATTTGGCTGAATATGAGCAGATAATATTGCCCGAAACACTTCTGAATTCATCCTGCTGCTTTTGTCAGCAGTCACATCATCAATAAATACAAGGGAACCAGTTCCATTGGCAGCCATACATGCCCACGCCATGACACTACCACCACCATGCTTCACTGATGAGGTGGTATGTTTTGGATCATGAGCAGTTCCTTTCCTTCTCCATACTCTTCTCTTCCCATCATTCTGGTACAAGTTGATCTTTGTCTCATCTGTCCATAGGATGTTGTTCCAGAACTGTAAAGGCTTTTTTAGATGTTGTTTGGCAAACTCTAATCTGGCCTCCCTCTTTTTGAGGCTCACCCATGGTTTATATCTTGTGGTGAACCCTCTGTATTCACTCTGGTGAAGTTATTGTGGCAAAATTAGCAGAGTTTATTCAGAACACAAGTGGAATATTGTAAAGATTATTGCTTATTGTAGATTTTGAAATGGTCTACTATCTGAAAACACAAGATATCATCAGTCAGGGCAACCACTGTTTATATAGATATGATTACATTACCTTCCGGTAAAAAAAAGGCGAAAAAGAGAGGAAATGCACAGAAGCACCAAGAAAAGTATCTTGACCAATGCACAGACAAGGCTTCCAACACACAATACATTAATGCCTGCTATACTATACTATACCTATGGTGGTCTACTTCAAACAACATATACCACTGGGCAGGCTGCTGAGGATTCAATCAAATATTCTCTTTGAATCAACAACCAAATAGATTATTTTCAGAGGAATGCAGGATTCTAGAAATCAATTCGGTGAGTATGTCATTACTATATGTACTTAAAATGTACCAACTATGAGTCTTGTTACTTGTATAATTAAACAAAACAAAATATCACTGTCACATTCAAGGTATGGCAATTAAAATAATAGATAGTCACAGAGGAATATCCATCCATCCATCCATTATCTTAACCTGCTTATCCTGAACAGGGTCGCAGGGGGTCGCACACACCATTTGCTAATTTGCTTGTTGCTACCAATAACAAACTGGTATTGTTTTATAACTAGATATGTAGTCTTTGCTTGGATAATAAGCAATAGTATACAGAGTTTCAGTGATTGCTTGTCTGGAGAGCAATTTGGGCAGCTACACAAACAATCAGAATAAACCCCATGCCATTGGCTGTGGCTGTTAGACTCGATTTTCAACCAATGAGCTTGAATTGTTGTACAGCTGTACAATGTTTCGATACAGAGTGACAGCCCAACAAATGTACGCTTTGAAACCCTAATTTAAGGACTATAAACACAGAGTCAACATGTCAGTGAGCCTTTTTCAATGATAGGAAGGGATTTACAATGGTCTTGTATCAATGTTTTAACTCAAAAATCTTACCTCTAGCCTTGAATAACACGTATGTAGGCTTTATTGATGAAGTGAAGTTATTTCTCCATCATTACGGGTATCATTAAATAAAGTAAATTCATATTTCATCCCAAAATGAAAATGTCTTAGCTGTTCTGTTTGTTCCTAATGGCTAAATGAATCTAAATTGCAATCTATATTCCAAAAATAGAAGCAGTACAATATGACAGGAAATACATTTCAAATAGAAACTAATACAATTTAAAAGTAAAATCAATCAAGTCACAAATTCTACAAAAACGTGTCCAAATGTTCTCTGCTGTGATCGGATTGTACAGTTGTCGGAACATTGATTTTCATGGCTGCTACTATTAGTTCAGATATACTATGTGTAATTTCCTGTCTTTTTCAGCTTTTGCCAATCATTATCTCTTCTTTAAAACATAGTTTTTGGGTTGAATCATTTATAGAGCTGGATATAAACTGAAGCAATTAAGCAGGTTACAGGCAGTGCCTGTCCCTGGAATGAAAGGACCTTTCAGTTACAAGCCTAGATCCCTACCCATTAGCCTACCCTGGCACCTGAGTAGCAGTAAGCAAGAGGAGCCTCAATAACCCTTTGTGTTTGAGTGTTGTGCTTAACTGTGACTTTTTCAGAAGATGCCCATGTGGTCTTGTGAGTTCTTACCTGTCCGGTTCCTGCGGTGTAACAGGCTTACTCATGGATTGTCTACGAATTTAGGGGAACTCCTGATCCCACATTCCAAGCATTTTTCCCGGCACCTCCAGGGACGCTAAAGAGGACGGGCCTGAGGGATATTCCACAGCCATTTATTTTCCAGGAGTCCGTAGTGATGAATCGCCTGGAGTGTTAACCGAAACCAAAGGCCTACTGTGAGTTTCATGAAACTGCGTCTGAGAGCGTTTGCTAAGGTGAAAACACTCTTGATGAAATAAATGAAGTTCATTTACAATAAGGTTCCATGAATTTAACCTGCTCAGGTATGCTAATTTGTACATCATTAATTCATAATTTATGCCAATTCATATTGGAATGAAAAAGTCAGTTAATGGATTTGTTAATGGTTTGCCAATGTATAAATATCTGGTAACAATGTATAAGCATAAGAATGAGTTGCTACTAATAACATAGTTATATAATAAGTAACTAATAAAAACGTAATGTCATGCTTAATTCATTTATTTTTCCATCATTAATTCATGTTCACAACTACATTAGTTGATGCAAATTCATAAACCCATTGTAAAGTGGGACCAAAATCCTTTCTGTGCATTGCTTCTACTTTAAAATGTTTGTTAAGGGAATAATACATGGAACAAAAAATGAATGTGGAAGTGGAATAAAATAAACTAAGGCTGCCAACATAGGGACAGTTTCAGTTTCTTATATGCAAAGATTACTTTAGTTATCTTTTGTTTCTTTTTTATTTAAAATTTATGAAGTAAAGGTCCTTCTGCCTTTGTGCTGAAGATATTCCCAGTTTTAATGGGTGCTTCACATCTGTATCAAATATGTATCCAGACAGATTTGGGAGCAGAGACTCAGATAATGTTCTGTGTATAGGCAATTGACGCCCACACAGTTCAAGACCTGGAGCAGAATGACCTAAATATATATGTGTAGTTTGTGTTCCCCAGTGGGAAAGATGACTTGTCGAGGAGTCAAGTTAATCTTGTTTTATTGCTTGCTGTCTTGCACCACTTATGATCTAAGCAATGAGGGATGAATGCGATGTCCTGGTCAGACCCTGAATCTGGTGGTTGTTGGTCGGTTTGAATCCCAAATGAGAATCATTCTGTGCTAGGTACCCTACAAGATGTCTTCCCTTAATTACTTGCAAGTAAATCCATGTGCATAAATGGATCACATAATATGCTCAGTGACCGATTTATTAGGTAGGCCTGTACCCCCACTTGTTAATGCAACTATTTAATCAGCCAATCGTGTGGTAGCAACTAAATACATAAAAGCATGCAGACGTGGTCAAGAGGTTCAGTTGTTTTTCAGACCAAATGTCAGGGGGAATGAATGTGATAAATACATAATAATGTGCTAACTGAGTGTATGTAGGTTTGTAAATCAAAGAGTGTGAAGAGAAATCAGACACTGAATATCACAACATAACTGCTGGGTCATGTGTTAAGGTAGGTATACACACTTCAGTCATTGGTTTCTGATCTTGGATGTGTCCATGTGCACTGGAGTACAGTGGGGTGCAAAAATCTGTACACCCCTGGTTTATATGTCTGTTACAATGAATCTGTATGTGATAAAAAGCAAACCTGAACTCTAAATGGTACAAGTTAAACATTTCTGCAAATTGTAAAGCAAAATTGTTTTTTATTTTCATTAAATTTTACTGTTTATAAATGATAAAAATAGGGAAATAGCCCTGTGCAAAAGTTTGGGAACCCTTTTGGATTAGACTTTGTTACTTTTAAATAATATTATTACTGCAGACAGGGGAGTGACTCGGCTGGTAAACATTCAGACGCAGATATAACAGGGGATCACAAATGAGAAACTGTAATGGAAAACAATGACCAAGGATGTATGATAATGAATAAATAACAAGCATAAACATTAATACTAACAGGACAGATGGACTGACAAAACCAAAAACTTTTTGTCCACCACCAAAGAAGGTATGTTTAGAGAAAAAAGGGTGAAGCCTTAGCCAACTGTGAAGCATGGAGGTGGATCCATTATGCTTTGGGGTTGTGTGGCAGCTGGGGGCACAGGAAATATTGTGTAAGTGGAAGGAAAATGGATTCCACGAAATATCAAGAAATTCTAGAGACTAATGTTCAAAGTTCAGTCCAGACATTGAAGTTGAAGAGAGGATGGATATTCCAGCAAGACAGTGATCCAAAGCATACTTCAAAATCAACCATGAAGTACCTCCAGGAAACATGGAAGGTTTTGGAATTACCACCACAGTCGCCAGACTTGAATATTATTGAAAATTTGTTGAGATATCTGGAACATACTGTACATGCAAGGAGGCCGAAGAATATTTCTGAGCTACAGATATTCTGCCAGGAGGAATGGGGAAAAATTCCAAAAGCGAGAATTGAAAGACTCTTAGGTGGCAACAGGAAGTGTTTACAAGCCATTATGGTTGCCTGAGGAGGAGTTACAAAGTACTAACTGACAGGGCTCCCAAACTTTTACACAGGGCCTTTTCCCTTTTTTTATTATTTTGATACGACATTTTACATTTACATTTTAGTCATTTGGCAGACGCTTTTAATCCAAAGTGACTTACAAGTGCATAGGTTCTTCCACAAGTTAAAGCATCACATCCATAACTAGTAAAATACACATGAAGTGCTGTTCTAAACACACAGTCATCATAAGTAAGTTTTTTTTGGGTTAGACAAGAGGGATAGGGATATCAGAAGGGCGGGGGGGGGGGGGCGGAATAAGGAGGTAGGATTAAGGTACAGTTTGAAAAGGTGTCTTTTTAGTCTGCGTCGAAATAGGGGGAGGGCAAGTCATTCCACTACTGAGGAAGCAGAACGTAAAACAGGCGTGAACGTGCAGCTCGACTGCCTGGTGCTTGTAATGAGAGAACCATAAGGCGACCAGAGCTAGCAGACTGGAGTAGTCTAGCTGGGGAGTAGGGAGTGATTAAGGATTGTATGTAAAGTGGGGCAGTCCCCTTAACAGCCTGAAATGCCAACACTAGACTTGAATCGGATGCGTGCGACAATAGGAAGCCAGTGGAGGGCAATGAGGAGTGGGGTGACATGAGCAGACCTGGGCTGATGGGCTGCAGCATTCTGGACCAGCTGGAGGGGCTTGATGGCACAAGCTGAGAGACCGGCTAGGAGGGAGTTGCAGTAATCCAGGCGGGAAATGACGAGTGCCTGGACTAGGAGCTGGGTGGCTTTCTCCATCAGGAGATGATGGATACGGCGTATATTGTAGAGGAAGAACCTGCAGGTTCTGGCAGTGGAGGATACTTGTGGAGCCAGGGTGAGGCTGTTATCAAGAGTCACCCCAAGAATCTTTGCCGTATGGGAGGAGGATACTACAAAGTCCTCAACAGTTAGTGAGAGGTTGATTGTCGGAGAGGACTTAGCAGGGATGTAGAGAAGTTCAGTCTTGGCAAGGTTAAGCTTCAGGTGGTGGAAGTTATCCACGCAGAGATATGAGCCAAGCAGGCAGGAAAGAAAGAGTTGGGTGTCATCGGCGTAAGAATGGTAAGAAAAGCCATGGGAAGAGATAACAGAACCAAGAGACAGGGTGTATAGAGAGAAGAGGAGAGGACCAAGAACTGAGCCCTGCGGGACTCCAGGTTGTAGGGGGTGAGGGTCAGAGACTGAGCCCCTCCAAGTCACCTCGTAGGAACGACCAGAGAGGTAGGAGGAAAACCATGCCATTGCAGATCCTGTGACACCCATCCCAGTCAGCGATGAGAGCAGAATCTCATGGTTGACTGTATCGAAGGTGGCATGTGTCATGTTTAACGCTGTACCATTAAGAGGTCACATTCGCTACTGTTCACTTAGATATTAATTGTATAAGCGTTTTTGACCAGGGGCGCCCAAATGTTTGCACACTACTGTGTATACACAGTCAAGGTCCCTAGGAGGAGACGCACCAGTCTGTTATAGTGATGGATATATTACAGCTGTGGATAAGGTTGGGAACATTGTGCCATTATATAATCTTGGAAAAACTATCCGACAGAAACCCCATAATCCTAAATCTAGAATTTTCTTGATTAACTTTGATGTTTCTTCCAGGGAAGGCTTGGATGAAGACTGTACTTCAGAATCTTTTAATCAATTCACTATTTTTAGCTTTGGAGTAAAATGTGCTTGTGCTCTTCCTATAACCTTGGTTTAGTGAATAAATAAATGACAGTATTTGCAAAGCTTTGCAATATCGCAGTAGCTTAGGCTGTAATTAGGCTACATTGCGATATGTATCCATCCTTTGTCCCATTGCCAAAACACAAAATTGCATGTTAAATTTTGAGTCTGCAGTCTCTGCTGACAAAAATGAGGCACTGTGTTCCTTCTGTGGGCACACGTTTGCCAAACGTCTTCCCAAGGGGCTGCTTGTAAAGTCTGAGATGGAGAGGGGTTTGCATTTTTTCCATCCTTTGAGTTGCTTGTGCTTTGAAATCATGAGTAAAGCTTGAAGAAGTTGATGCACAAATGCAGTATGAATCCCATTGCTTGCTTAATTACTTAAAGAGATGCATAAGGCCTACACAAGGCCTACTCTTCCTGTCCTGGGCCAATTTGGACACCTCCCTTCCAGCTGAGCCAGAGTCGTTTAATAAGCTCCGCCCCAGTCATGGATCGCCATGACATCTTTGGTTTTCCCTATCTTCTCTTTCTGTCTGGCATCCAGTGCAAGGCCTCCTTTGAGATTGATTGTTCTGTCCTCCTCAGACAATGGCCAATCCAGCCCCACCATGATGTCGTAATGACTGCATCTGTCTCCTATATCTGGGTTTTTGGCTTTTATTATTTATGTATAATTTGTGATTTTGTGCCATATCCTTCTGAGACCCAGCAGAAAACTAATTTCAGTGTTTAATTGTTTTTTTTTTAATGTAATAAAAGTGTCTTGGATTACAGGTGTTATGGTGACATGGAAGAGTTGTGTCGACATTTGAACTGAAAAAGCTTTATTTTGGTTTTGTACCAGATTGTATTTTTTTTATTTTATTTCCATAAAGCTTTCTTACAAATGTTTAAACACTAAAAATAGGACACAACACAAGAAGAAGAAGAAGAAGAAGAAGAAGAAGAAGAAGAAGAAGAAGAAGAAGAAGAAGAATGGATGGTTTTTGGAGCAGACATCTCCATTTTAATTTGAATAAAGAAACAGTCAAAAATTTTCAAGGCGAAAATCAGCCCATCGATAGAAATAGTTTTGTACAAATGGCCACAAGTGTCCATATCCCATGGATATAAACTGGTATAGAATGCCACTGGCTGGGAAATGCTGCAGCCAAAATGTATCTGAAGCAGCTTGTCTATTAACATTTGTTCACACGAAGCGGATATCCAGGAATTCAAAAACCATGTTGTGTTCATTAACTCCCCACATGAGCTCGGATTGGGATAGGCTCTGTATTTCATTAGGGTGTTGAAATCCTAGTAAATTCCCTTGTGCTTTCCTCTGCCAAGAGTAACAAGGGACTGTTGAGGAACTGCGATTATCTATGCTGTCCTGTACCCTCCCTAAAATCTCCCCAAAATCCTGGCTTACCTGGTGAAGTGTTTTTTGGATCTTCCTCTAATATTTCTGGATTCATTTTCCTGAGAATGGCTTTATGAGCCTGTGAGTCATAGTTAATCATAGAGGTTAAGGAAACATCTATCTGCTTGAGTGAATGAGTGAGTTATTGAATAACCAGGCGAGTATGAGTATGAGCATGACTTGAATTATTGGCACCCTTAATAAAAGTGGAGAAAAAAGGCTGCATATAATGAACAACATGGATAATGATCTATATTTCATGTTCAAATGTAAATCCAAAGCGACTTACAAGTGCATAGGTTCTTCCACAAGTTAAAACAACACATCCATAACTAGTAAAATACACATGAAGTGCTGTTCTAAACATAGTCATCATAAGTGCAATTCTATTTATTATTATTATTTTTTTTTTTTTTTTGGGTTAGACAAGAGGGATAGTGATATCGGAAGGGGGGGGGGGGGGAATCAGGAGGTAGGACTAAGGTACAGTTTGAAAAGGTGTCTTTTTAGTCTGCGTCGGAATAGGGGGAGGGATTCTGCTATCCTGACAGTGGTAGGCAAGTCATTCCACCACTGAGGAACCAGAACGGAAAACAGGCATGAACGTGCAGCTCGACCGCCAGGTGCTCGTAGTGAGGGAACCATAAGGCGACCAGAGCTGGCAGACCGGAGTGGTCTAGCTGGGGAGTAGGGAGTGATTAAGGATTGGATGTAAGGTGGGGCAGTCCCCTTAGCAGCCTGAAATGCCAACACTAGGGACTTGAATCGGATGCGTGCGACAATAGGAAGCCAGTGGAGGGCAATGAGGAGTGGGGTGACATGAGCAGACCTGGGCTGATGGGCTGCAGCATTCTGGACCAGCTGGAGGGGCTTGATGGCACAAGCTGGGAGACCGGCTAGGAGGGAGTTTCAGTAATCCAGGCAGGAAATGACGAGCGCCTGGACTAGGAGCTGGGTGGCTTTCTCCATCAGGAGATGATGGATATGCATATATTGTAGAGGAAGAACCTGCAGGTTCTGGCAGTGGAGGATATATGAAATGGTTGCAAACTTGCCAGAAAGATGGTGCATATTATCCCCATGGATGGCAAGGAAGCTGGTGAGGGAGGCTTAAGTAACCCAAGGATTGCAGTTTGAGAATTGCAGAGATTGGTTATGTCTTGGAGTTACCAAGTAAAACAAAAACATAAAATGGCCCCAACACTGTTTGGAAGAGTAGCAGGAAGACAGCCCTTACTGTGCACAATAAACAAAACCAAGCATCTTGAGTTTTCGAAACCTCATTGGAATTATGACTGGAAGAGATTACTACGGTCAGATAAATAGTTCCATCAACATGTTTGGCAGCAAAATTGAATGCATACAAGGAGAAGCACCTTATACCTACCGTCAAATATGGTGGTGGGTCATAGATGTTTTGATGTCAGTGGTCCAGAGTCACTATTCAAGATCAGTGGCACAATGAATTGAACAAAGTGCCAGGAAATATTGGCAGAAAATCTGGTTGCCTGTGCTAGGAAGCTGAAGCTTGGTCATAGGTAGACTCCAAACATAGTACATGAAAATTCACACAGAAATGGTTTAGTAAAAACAACAACCATGTTCTGCAATGGCCATATCAGTCTCCAGACCATGAACAACCTGTGGTCTGAACTAAAGGGGGTGGGGGTATCCCAAGGATATCAATGATTGTGAAAAGTTCTGCACGGAGGAATGGTCAAAAATCCATTCAAATGTGTCCTCTTATCATATAGGAAAAGACCTATGGCTATCATCTGTGACAGGGTTGTTTCACAAAGTATGAAACCAGGGGTGCCAATTATTGTGGAACCTGTTTTTTGGAGAAATAAATATTTTCTATTTACAGCAGTTTTTGTGTATATTTATCAAGGGTGCCAATCATTCTGGAGCCCACTGTACATACTTATTCTTTGAAATGTATACTACTTCATGGGTTAGTGGTAGGATCAAATATTAATTTATTTTAGAGATTAGTCTTTCAAAATGTCCTTTCAAAATTGTTTTCAAAGTGTCCACATTAATGTTATGGTTTGATTATGTAATTAGGATTTTTACATTGCTCACATGCTGCATAATACTTTTCCTAAAGAAATACATTATCATTATTTTATGAATGTGCACTTCTGGATCCTGTGCTAAAATGATGTAAGCTGAATCCAAAAGGGTCCAAATAAGTTACTTGACCTTTCACCATGAACCTAGGGTTGGCAAACTGATATCAACACTGATTACCTGCCCTGCATGCTATGTTAATATCAAACAGCTGCATTGTATTAGCTGTTCCCTTAGGCGTTGGAGCTTGCTGTGTGGAGGGGATACAGTATCTCAGTCGGATAACTTTAATCTGCATCACATAACATGCTCAAGTGTTGGTTATTCCCTACTTAGGCCATAAAGATGCTGACCAAAAACAAAGCCAGGGATAAACTGGCTGATTCCTAATGAACCATGGCCATTAATGGTTCTCAAGGGGAAATGTGAGCTTTACTGTGGTGTTGTTTTTCCACATTGTTTATTCAATGGGGTTTTGGTGGACCGAATGTGGGTGTGGTGGGTTAAAACATCAGCATTTTCTGGTGACAGAAGGGATGGAGGTCAGGTTCCTTCTCACCCCAAAGAGAAGGGGTGCAAGGTCAGAGATTTCACAGGATTCAGGACAGGATTCAGATTCGCCCAATGGGCAAAGGGGGGGGACAGACACTGCTTAAACTGGAGTATTAGGGAAAACCTGGATGAGTTGATTTAAATAATAAAAAACAAGATCAGAGGTGGAAAGTCCAGGGGTCTTCCATTTGTTTCCCGCACCCACAAACTCAGCCAGCAGATTTCACTAATTCGTTCTACCTGGCAGATGAATTGTGCTTAATAAATCCATTCGATTGAATATATACAAAATACTGGGGAGTTTTACTTTCTGAACTTGGATTTTCCACCCCTGCCCAAGAGTAGGTTGCATTTATTTTCAGATTATTATAACAATTATGACAGTAGTTTTGGACTACTTGACATACAAAGAAATTACCCACACAAAAAAACTCAAAAACAGTACATTTCTGCATTAATCAAAGGTGGTCCAACCCTTCATTTTTATAGATCCCCAGGGCCCCATTTAAATTAGGTTAGAATGGCAAAAAAGAAACCACATTCTACACTGCTTTAACTGCAGGCCATATCTAGTTTCAACACAGTAAAATTTGAGATATTACTTTGTAGATTTATTTTGGCCTTTGGGGTACTTCACACACTAATGCCCTCAATGAAACAGAAGGTGCCATTAAATCACGGTCGTTTTACACAGAAACATTCCACACGCCATTTTTATCTGTACACTTTATTCATAGAAATCCACACCAGTGGTGACAGTACAAATCACCCTCAGGAGAATAGTTGTGAGTTGAGTTGTGAAGTCGATGGTGGCATAATGGCCCACTCATTTTAAACCAGCAGGGACAAGGACTACATTGTCAGCAAAGGAGATCCTTTGATTCGTTAAAACATCACACTTCAGTTTCTGAGGCACCACAATGGTTCCTACTGCACCCACCGACTGTCTAATGCAAGGTTTCCATGAAAGGTCTGCCAGCTGCATTAACACGTTGCATGGTGTGTTCATCCATAAACAGTTTACTATAGGTTAACAGAACCAATGTGGATGCCTTTTGCTCATCTACAGGGCAAATCGAGCACTTTGTCAACTGAACGGAAGCACAAGGCTTTATATAATTTCACACTTAAATACTTGCCTGTGACACAAGCCATATAAACTGGCACCATACTGTACATCAACTCTTCCATAGTTGGCGGTAAATATCCCATGAAATATCTGTACATTATTTAAGCATACAGGAAGTGGGCCCGCTGGATGAAGCCAGCTTTCTTGCTTCTGCAGCGGAATGGTGACTGGCGCTCCCACGGTTAGTCTGTTTGAGAGGAGTGACAGGCCCAATGAGACCCAGTTTGCCTGGTGAAATGATATGCAGTGGTGGAGTGGTTGGTCAGAGGAGGTCCCTGTCTCATATGGCGGAAAGCCCCTCCCCACACTCAGTGCATGATGACGTCGGGCTCGATGTTGAACAGGAGGTCGTCATTGCCGCGGCGCACCTCCAGCAGCAGGCCTGTCTCCTCTAACAGCGCCTCCTGCAGGTCGGAGGTGCTCATCAGCGGCCGGCCGTTCAGCTTCACAATGATGTCACCACCTCTGATCCCGCCTCTTTCAGGCAAAAAAAAAAAAACAATCAGGAAGATGGAAGCGATGCAGCAGTGATTAGTGACTAATTGAGAGGATAGTTTGTCAACTTTGTCCACAGTATATCATCCTGCCAAGAAGAAGTTACATAAGAGGTCATTTAGAGGTCAGGTTTGCTGTTCACTTAGATTAGATTAGACTAGATATTGTAAAAGGCTTTTTGATCAGGGGTGCCCAAATTTTTGCACACCATTGTACATTACTGCAAATCATTGTGAGCGTTTCCAGATCTTATAAACTAAGGAATCAGTGTCAATTTACAATATAGCCAGGGATTAAATACTTCTTACAACAGGACCTCAAACATTCTTCAGCGCTTACCGCACACGAAACACTCTCTGAAACGTACTGGAGCTGCCAGTGGCGACTCTGTCTCTTGTCATGAGCTTAAATGGAAGTGTTTTCAGCGTGTCGTTTGCTTTGGGGCAGACTTACTGCTGAGCAGGGGAGTTAGGCACCACCTCATGGACGTAGATACCACTGATGATGTCTGGGAAATCAGGGCTGTGCTGCTTTAGCTCCTCCACCAGACTGTGAGAACAGCAGACCCAGGCGTAGCACACGGACAACAGCGCAGGTTAGGAGAGAAAGACCACCTCCTGGTATTATTAACATTGTTACTGTTGCCACCATCTTGCCTTATTGATGTTGGAAAATACATTTTAATCTCAATGAGACTTCGTAGTTAAATCAAGGTTAAATCTTATTGATTTAATTTAACTGTGTCATTAATCCACTGATTGTTTACCACAATGAGGCAGTTTGTGAAGGTCTCTATTATATAATATATATATTGTTTAAGTATAAGTATTTCACATTTGATTAACATTATTTTGTGTATGTTATTATTAAGTACATAATCCATAGTAAGTAATAAAGACAAGTATGTGATCAGGTTAGAGATCTCAACAGAACAGCAACAAAAAGCATCTTGTTGAATCACTCTCAAAAGGCACCATATGGTCAATTAACAATGAATCATAATGAATACAAATAATTTTAAACAGCACACATCAGGTCAGGTCACTACCCATCAGAATGTGCTAAGTACTGAACATAAATGGAGCGCACTTACGCTGGTGTTATTGTCAGCATTCGTATTCCGATAAACCGTTTTATAATTCCTTTCTCCTCTGAAAAACAAATGGACCATAAGAGTTAACACTGTCAGTACAAACACTAAAAAATAATTAAAATAACAGCAAGGCATGGCAAATATTCTCTGTTAGCTGTGAAAAAACAAACAACAAAAAAAACTGCAGAAAGCAACTGCCAAAATTCTGTCCAGGAGATCATATCAGATGGGTTGAATCAAAATTTCAATTCTGAATGTTCCAATACAGTCCCTCTGGGATCAAATTGAAATCATCTAGATACCTGGACAGAATTACAGACAGAATCATTTTTTTAACAGAAGAAACGTTCTGATGGAGCCTGATTCAGCAGCATGTCAAATGTGTTAATATTCCAGTTGGAAAAGATGATGGCCTGTGTATTTGCATATGTGCTCCTAATACAATTCAGAGGCTTTTTCCTCTGTAGGTCAAAAGCATGTTGCAGTGATTTTAATGGATTCCAAACATCGCACCCTGAAGCTATTACTGGACCGCAAGTTAAATATCTTCAATCCACAAACCAAGGAATGGTATGTCCAGCAAACAGTTAGTCAACTCTGCTGAAAAGCTCACTGTCAAATCTGCAAAGCTTGCTTAAGTTACAGCTGGAGAGAGGTTTTTGCTGAAACAAGCAGAAATACACATTTTCAAAATGATAATCTTCTTAATAAATAAATAAAAGCAGCAAGTCTTCTCCGTGGTATATGAATAAGGTTAAAAGACCACATTTTCATTGAATTGTGCAGTCAAATGACATTTTCCACCTTTGCAAATAGCAGCTGAGCAGAATGCAGTCAGGGGGAAGGCTATACTGTAAGGGTGAGAACACCATGCAGCCATTTTGCCATTGAAGCTGAGCCACTCTGCACTCTGCAGGCAATGTTTCATCAGATCAGTCTTCACGAGAGACCAGTCTCTCATAAAGCCAGCTGGAGAACCCGACCACCATAGTCTCACCTGTATCAGAGACCACAGACTGAGGCTTTGGCCAATGGTAAACTCTCCTTATTAGCCTTTCTCTGACTAAAACCAAGATAAAAACACAGATACTTAAACATACACACAGACAGACGGTTGAATGAAATTTCCTGACCTGTGTTTCAATACGTAAGTACATGTATGATGTGATTATTTTGGTTGTTTAAATATATAGCATGGAAATTGTTGAACATAAGACTTCTTGTTCTTCTGCAAATTAATTTCTAAGCCACATAAGAGTTCCTCTTTAAATTTTTCTTTTTCTTTGACAATGTTTCATGGTGGCCACTGTACCACACGGCAAACAGAGAAGAGTAACTCAAAATGATACTTGGCTTACCACCTTTTATTTATAACTGAAATCAAAAGAAATCCTTCATAAGACAAGCAAAGTAAAATCTGACTGGCTACCAAAAAACCACCACACGCCAAGGCAGACCCCCACCCAAGAAACCGTCCACAACATCACAAAATCAACCACAGCAGCAACTAACCATGTTGGTAAATAAATCTCCCTACAGATGTGGGAGCAGGGCCTTTTATGAGACCCAGTGATCAGCCAATAAGCAGCAGCTGTGGTGATTGCAATGGGCCCTCCTGGCAAGGCAGTGACATACAATGTGGAGGCATGGGGGTACTTTTTTTTGTTTATGTTTCTAACATAGTAAGATTTATCTTTCAAGTAAGATTCATCAACACAAGATTCATTAATCAGAAGGGTGACTGTGGCACATTTATGATTTAAAAAATAGTAAGTGATTTATATAAAGGATTTATAAATATAGCATGTTACTACATTGAACAGTTACTTTAACAACAGGAATTTTCACTCCTGCTGGGTTTAGATTAAGCCATGGCAAATCCATGGTAAATTAAGGAATAAGACATGGCCATATTTATTACTACATGCAGTGCAATATTTCTGATTAATATAAACAAGGAAAACTCTTACCCTTTTTGCTGAGAGATTCATTGAGAAAGCGTGTGATCCTATCGGAGGGAATGGCAAAGGAGATGCCGGCTGTCACCTTCAGGGTGTTGATACCGATCACTTCCCCATCCTACAGAGTTTATATGTTTTCATCATTAGTGGCAGAGTTAATACGGCTTCACCAGATCAGCACATCAAAACCATGGATGGAAAATCCTGTAAAGATGGTGAACTAGAGCAGGCACTTACCAAGTTAACCAGAGGTCCCCCTGAGTTCCCATACTGTGCATAAAAAAAGATGAAGACATAAATAAATACATAATTCATATGGCTTATAAAGAGTAACAAATTTAAATCCACAAAACTTTTTACATGTCACTTTTATACATGATGTTGATGAAGATCTGTGAGTGAAACATTTGTTTTACTTGAATTTTTAACATTTTGTCTGAATAATAACACCTCCAATTTGGATTATCTCCATTTTTATGCCAGTGTCCAGGCCTTCTATATTTTTCTGCTTGACACAAGTAGCTGTAAAAGAGGTAGAGATGTATTCCTCTGTATGTGGTTTTGTGCAGAGTGTGTACCCAGGTTTAGTGGCTCAACGGGCAGGTTTAACCCAGAGCAGGATCATGCAAGCTCACGTTGATGATGGCGTCCGTCTGGACATAGTCCATGTCCGAGTCACGGATTCCCAGCTCCTTGCCGTCCCGCTGTGCCGTGCTAACGATGCCTGTCGTCACGGTGTTCTGCAAGGTGAAGGGACTGCCAATGGCCACCACGAATTCGCCCGGCCTCAGCTCAGCCGAGTGACCCAGCAGCAGCACCGGGAGCCTTCTCTAATTGGAGAGAAAGACAGATAGAGAGATTATTCCTCAACAATTACCAAGGGTGCTAATATCACATCTGAGAATTTGAGAAACAGATGTTTCTTCATGATGTGACAAGGTGAGAAGTAATGCAGATATCCTTGTGCTCACCTGCGGGTTGACCTTTATGGTGGCTATATCTGACTTTTTGTCGATGTCTTTGATGGTGGCCTCGTAGACATCTCCGTTGTGCAGCTGAACCTTGAGCTGCTGTCGCCCGGATACGGGGGCGGTGCTGGTCACCACGTGAGCGTTGGTGACGATGAGGCCCGTTTCCGACACAATGAAACCCGACCCGCTGGAGAGAGCCACGTTTCGACCAAACAGAGGATGCCTGTGGACACAGGTGTCACTCAGCCATGTCGAAATAAAGATGTTTGCATGGGCGTGAGATCACTACATCTCAATAGCACAATATCACATCAGTCTGTTTGTATTGGGCCAAATCAGTACATCTGCATAGGGGTCAAATTATTCCCACCAGATTGGGATCAGTTTGGGGGTTGAAGTAGATTAGACTCCACCCAAGACTTGCCCAGAAGAGGCCCAGTCCCTGGAGGAACTGCCTACAATTTGAATACCACTCAGCCCTTTGAATGTTTTATTTTATATTCTAAACCAGTGTGTTTAACAACTCCATTGCTTTCGATTACCAGTAGTGATTGTTACATCAGCATTAGAATGTTCAATGAATAATATTTCTGGTTAGGGGTTAAGCTATGCCTGTTTTGTTTTGTTCCTAATTTGAGAAATACTCAAGTGTTATTACCTTGTGCAGAAATGGGTCTCTTTGTTTTGGCAAATCAGAATTGTCTCTGGTCTTGATCCAATTATCCAAAGTGAATGCTTCTAATCAGAGTGCAAAAGCAAGGGGGAACTCATAGTCCTCTGCTTTGTGTGTGAGCCTCACATGCTCAGGCTGACATTTTAATATAAGATAAGTCTGCCCAACTTCTGGGAACAGGCTGAGAAACCTGTTACTTCTTCTGACCAATCATGATCTTATGTTGGAGGTAGCAAATCAATTGCACCAGACATATAACACAATATTTATATGTCCTTTTTTTCTCTCTTGAACAATTTTTAGGTGCAGCTGTGTAAGTTTATCTCTCTAATTTGTACCTTCTTGTGTTTCAGTACAATTTGTTGTTTATCAGTTTAGTTTTACACATATTAATATTACAGAGTGACTATGAATGGGCCCCAGTGCCTTCTGGAGTACTGCAAGTGGAAGACTCATGTCTTCCAAAACTGTTTATTGCTATGATGATAGCCGAATCATTGTAGTGTAATGTCAGGTATTGTAACACTGTCAGAGTCAGTCAGTTTGCAGCAAACAAACTCTAACTTCTCCTTCCAGTTGCTTGAGTTAGAGAGCATACAGATTCAACATTAGTGTGTGTGCCTAGTACATGGTCACATGACCTACCTGATGGACAGCTCTATGTGCACTACTGCCGGGGCGATCTTCTCCACAACATCGGCAATGAAGTTGAACTTGTACCTTGGGCTGTTGGGGTGGAGAGGACCTATACTAGCAAGAAGAATAGCTTGTGTTAATAAGTCTGAATTGATCCAAAAAACATTATATTGAAAGTGTGTAACAAGAAAAATGCTACATTTGATCCATATTCAGGCCTTTTGAGGATTCATTTAGTTTTCTTTAATTTAGTTTAATAATGTGGGTATTAGGTTCTTTGACTAGAGCACCTACAATAAATAAAATAAAATAAAATAAATAAAAATAAAAATAAATGAGTGCTCACTGTTTTCATTTAATTAAAGTAAGAAAGATTGTCTAGCAGAACTGCAACATTTTATAGTTTCTCTTTAGACATGTCTGTTGTTAATTCTTCCCAATTCTTAAACTGTCCCTCAGACATTTTTTTTTCTCCTAAAAATATCCGGTTGAATTATAATGATTTTCCTTGCCCTCTTAGGTCCTGGCTCTGTCCTGAAATGGTAATTACACCAATTTATTTCCAGCTCATGGGTTTTTACAAAAGACACAATCATCTCCCCCCAGCTAACCACCTTTTCCTGTGACCCACTTGGCTCTCATTAAACCACAGTTATGCCCTCTAATTGCATGCCAGGAAGGTCCCCTAACCCCAGTCACTGGGGCTATTGTTAAGCCAAGCTAAATGGGAACCTGAAACTAAGGCTCCACACATACTCAAAAAGGCGGGATATCCAAGGTCCTGTCTCATGAAGAAGGATTACTGAGTTCGCTGGATAACTGCACTCTTTTTACTTCAGTCCATGTTCCAGGATTGAGAGGGTTCCGGGTTTTACTCAGTACACTTATCCAGCTAATTCAGTGATCCTGCTTTTTGAAACAGGGTCACTGGGAAATGCTTATCTGGTGACTGTGCTTAGCTATGGGAAGGATGCAGTTGCCAGGTGATATGATACTACAGCCTCTGTTGTGACAGGGGTCAAGTTATATTATCTTTTCATATAATAAAAACATGTGAGAGTATGAACAGCTTGGGTGTGAGTCAGAGACCACAGCTGCACTCCTAGCGGGAGAGTCATTACTCTACACACAAAGCCCATTCAGGTGCTATAGTTCATGAGTTATTTTTTTATATGCATTAATCAGACATTTGAGTCGTCCATGAGTCACTAGGATCCAGGAAAGCAAGGCATCAGCAGTGCTACAGACTTATATCACGGTCTTAAACTTGTCTATGGTTAAGAACTGCACCATGAGTGACACTCTTTGTTTGGCCATTCATCTTTATACATCACAATGCCCATATTCATCCTGACATACCTTGCTTTAAAAAAGACAATGTGCAATTAATGTAAGCAATGCATTAATGCATTCATGAATTAAATTATCCACTACTTTATAAAGCTCTCCCACAGAGGTTGAAAGTCCTGCCATGTGTTTCTTCCTCCCTTGAACTCAACCAGTGGATTTCAAAAATTAGTTAAACCTCTTGGCTGAATTGTTCTAATATGCAAATCTATGATCGGAACAAAATACTTCTACCTCTGGACTTCCAATGTTTGAATTTGATTCTTATATTGCACAAGGCCCTGGAGAGTTTCCTTTTTTTCTTCCACTTTTCAAAAATATTTCCCATTAAAATGAAAAAAGAGTGGAGCTATATGTAGTATAACCAAGACTAGTCAGTTAGCCCCTCCTTTTATTAAACCTGCATATCTTCCTGCTCTGCAGTGAGCTGCCATGTTTCTCTGTTTAACAATGTGGTCTTGATATTGTGTACATTGTAAAGCCGTAAATGGCACAATCTTGGCCGTAGCGTTGGAAAATGGTCTGACATCTAAGCAAAGCCACAGGAGAGAGGAGAGTGGAATATGATAATAACTTTACCTCACATTTCTAAGCCTACTGGTTTACAGTGAAATAACCCACTAAAAGGCATTTCACTGCCAATCCAGTCTGTTTCTGAGCGGAATATTCCAGATCTGCGACTCCTTTGCCCGCCAGGAATAAATGCACAGGACCTACATTCTCCCTAGTGACTACTGGTCATTAAACACTGGGCAGAAAACTGCTCTTTCAGTGAAAATTACGGTGAGGAAGCAGACACAGAGTTCATCAGATGGCTGCCGTTATAACCACCCTCCAGCGGTCACGGGTGGCTGGACGCCAGATTACAGTGAAGCTGAACCCATTTCAGTCTCCCATGCTGCCGAACTTAACCAATTTTCACAGCTGACCTACACAGCGAACCCCCATTATCCCAGTCACGTGACACCGCGTTCCTGGAGCTCGGACAAAGATCAAAGCGATTCCATTCAGAGTCAAACCACAAAAAGATAAAGCATTTGTTTAGTCTTTTGTTTCTTTATATCCTGCACTTACACAGGGGGACGTGTGGGAGGGGCTGAACTGTATCACTTCCTCTTTGATCTGGCGTTCATCCCACATTCCTGACCATGTCACATATCCCCTTACATTTCAGTTCAACCACTGTGTAAACGCTTCCCATTTATGCTCATATTTTTAGACTGTGGGTTGGGCTGAACTGACCAGAGGGTGAAGCTAAGCCAGGATGCTCCAGTTTCCATGGCAATACAGAACTGTAATAAGTTTTCTTCTTTTTTTAGCCAAATCTTCTTATTGGTCTGTAAATCAACTTTGTGATATTCTCTCTGTAAAAAGTGCTGTACAAATACCACCGAAAAAAATGAACTGAAAAAAAAACAAATTATTGCATGTATCACTATGTTTACTGTGGACCGTTTGGTGTAATACATGCACAGATGTGTGGACTTTAGATTTCATTGTGGTAAGCAATGTCAGAATATAAGCAAATAAACAATGACAACAGAAAAAAACTGTGACTGACCCAGCAAGCCTAACACAAGTGGGTTTGAATTTTAGCGTGGAGAAACTTTACAAGGCTTTACACATAAAATTCATGGATTAATGGAATTATGGATTATTTTTAAATATATATATATATATATATATATATATATATATATATATATATATATATATATATATATATATATTAGACATTTATCAGAGACTGAGATATTTAAACATGATTTACATGCCAAAATTTAAATTACTTTAAATATGTTTGCGCACAAAAGAACGGAAACACAAATGATTTACCTGTAACTGTGGCGACATCACAGGGTCCTTTGTGCGCCTGGGTGACAGCGGTTAGGCCCCGCTGCAAAGCCTTCCTGCTCACCGCCTTGAGCCGACACACGTTGCCATACGTCTTGCCATCACTACCGCACACTTTGTAGTTCTGCCTGCACTGGCACACGCCCTTGGAGAGTCGCTTCCCCGCGGGATGCTTACACTCCAGCCCGTCCCCACACGGTAAGTCATCCTTGCGTCCACAGGCGCTTCCTTCGCTCTGCGCGCAAACCAAGCAACAGTTACAACGGTCCGGGACATAACCACTGGGACAGCTCGGACTCGGGCACCTGCTGACGTCGCAGCGAGGCGGGCATTTGGTTCTCGTTTCGGCTCCGATTAAGTCCTGAAGAAAAAGTGTAGTCGCAGCGAACAAAAATACATACATCATTTTGTCTGAAGGGGATTAAGGAATGTCATAAAAACACAAATGTCATAAAACAGAGGTTCTTGCTTTAAAATTAATTTCAGACACGTGCGTGCCCTGGCTAAATCGTCACCCTGGAGAGCATCATATAGCCTGTATTGTTTAGGCTTGTAGTGAACTTCCAAGAATAACTGTCATAAGTTCGGAGCTTCCTTGGGGTTCCAGAGCATCATGTCAAAAAAACAACAACCATAAAATAAATTCGCAGGAGTGACAGCTGCAACAAAATAAATATTCCAAAACAAATTTGAGGACAATCAAAAATTAATACTTCACGTTGGACACCAAAGATAGAAAAAAAACATTACACATGTCGATTGCTTTGCTCTTGTCGGTAACTTCCAGCGCTGATAGAGTATTTGACACAAGACCTCGAGTAGCCAAGTGAGTGCACGCATACTAAGTGCAAACAGAAGTGCAGCAGTTTTTGTTCATCCTCCATCAAGTTGTTCCGTTGATCCGTGTTAGGGTCTGCCTCCCGGCGACCCCTGCTGTCACCATGACCGCGACGGAGAGGGTTGGCGAAGTTCAGCTTTGTGAGCAGGCAGGCGTGTTTACATTAGAAACCTTTCACGCCTGCACCACGTCAATCTTGTGAATTGTACGAGTGATTGCATTGGATAACTATTAGATGGAACTACGTTCTGTTCTAGCAGGGAATTCGTTGTGATTTGATAGTTTTGGGAGAGACGTTCTACAGCCTACTAACAATGAATCATGTCTGAGAGAAGTTTTTTTTGTTCTATTTGAGGATGAGTGGCCATAACCAAGCCATAATCATTCTTGTTGGGCATTGGACATGTTTATGTAAGTGGCAGTTCCGCGTAATTTAAATAATTTACACAAATCGAGCTCGAGGAAAATAATCGAGGAGAATAAACACCCCAATTTGTGAAACATGGTTTAATGTAAATCTAATAATGATAAGGTCATACATCTTGTTATGACGTACTTAAACTTGTAGGATAAAGTCTCATCCAGGAGATATCCTAGCATGTATAATGGTTACTCAAACAATCCAGTACCATAACAGCCTGCTCCATGACACGTGAAGACCATATTTATCCTTAACTGTGCAGCAACTATTAATGGAGATAGGCAAGGAGAATAGGGAACTTATTGCAATACTGCAGTGGCAGCGCCGTGCATTTGGCAAGTATATCACAGACACTAACGCATGCCTGTACGGGGGTCACTCACACACAAACTGTACGTACGCATTCCTTCTGTCACATTACTCCATCTAGTGGCAAATCATACATTTGCAGAGAAAAAGTGACAACAATTTAATTCCAGTTGTTACCTTGTTAATGCATTACTATGAATATTTATTTTCATGCTTATAAATATATTTGTACTTACTTTACTAATCATTTATTTCACAAGGAAGTTACATTGTGATCTCTTTTCGAAATTGGCAGCAGCACACACATAACGTTTCAGTTAAAAACACCAGAGCAACATAACTGCATAAAGCATGTATAAAGAAGAAGAAGACGTTACGTAAAATAAGGCACGATTAGAAGCAATAAATATAATTTCTGGATTGGTCTTAAATAGATGAGCATGTATCACAAGGCATGTACATTTTCTGTAAGTAAGAAGAATGGTTTGTAACTATTCTAACATATTTCTCACTTGCTTTCTTTATCCTTGCATAGCCATGCATTCAAATTTTCACTTGCACCAGAAAAAACTAATTTTGCAGCTGGTTAGCTGTATTACTATTCATTTTTAAATTAATAATTCAGAAATTATTTTCACCGTTTTTGTCAACTGAGACAAAATTTCAATACTTCAACCTCTTTTTCCCTGCAGAAAACAACATTATTTCTAGGCTTTGTCCAGATTCATGTAATCTCAGCAGGCTCGGAGACAGCTTGGGGTCACTGGTAATCAGGAATGTCAGCCTGTCAGGCACCTCTCTTGTCTCTTCACCCGTCGCTTTCCCAGGCGGGACCGGTTCTCCACAGGAGCCCGGGGCTCCTCATACAACATCAGAGTCTTCAGTAGCACAAAGCACAACGCATGTCTACCATAACGTTTACCCACGCCTCTCCTCTCCACATCTGTTCCGGTGTACGCTCTCGTCCTGTGCGGTCTTGTTCTTCACACTCAGAATACGGTACAAAAAGTTCCTAAAAGGTACAATGCTTGTCACTGGAGTGGTACCCGATGGGTACATGAAATTGTACCCCTAGCCAGAGGTTGAACGATGCATTTGTACCTTTATTTCTTGCAAATGCATTGTGCTTCTTTTTCTTCTTAAATTTTTTTGCGCATTTTCTTTATTTCTTATTATTACCCAAATTGCTTTATTGTACCTTTCAGGGTATATTTGGGAGATCCATACTGCATGATGTTTTCTTTTGTCTTTCCACCCCACCCTTCTCCTGATTTACCTGTTACAGCCCCAGCAGGTTAAATACATTGAGGCTGTGAGGGAGGTGTGCTGGTCTTCAGCTATGGAGGTGAGCTCGTCAGAGGTGAGAACAGGACAGAACACCACAGTGTATAAACATTTACTAAGCATATTTTATGGGACAACATTTATCTGGCTAGACCTAGAATGACAATAAAGAAACTTGAACTTGAACTTGAATCTAGTCATATACATGAATTATTAAAACACCACAATGCTGAAACCTATGCAAATCTATCATGTTTGTACATATGTTAGAATATTATAAATGGCAAGTAAACAAAAAATGTGACAAAGCAAATAAGTCTACATTTCATGTATGTGCTGTATATTTGGTTTTAGTGTGTTTAGTGTGTCATGTTTTATCATTTGCAGAAATATGAAAATAAGCATGTTGCATGTTATAAATGTAATGTCTATGTTATTGTATCAAACATAGCTGTGCTCAGCACTGTGGGTCTCAGTCTCTTGCTTCTTTTCTTCTTCTTTTGTTTCTGAACTGGTGCGATTTTCCTGCTCCTGTCAGCTTCATAGGTTGTGACAGCCTGGAATAACATGCCAGTCAAAGCGCGTCAAGGAGCACTTAGCATTCCTGGGCCCCCAGGTGAGACGTTCCTGTTGGCTCCCCTTTCTCCTCTCTGCGCTGGGCGGGGTGTAGCCGGAGCTCCCTCTTGTCCCGTGGCGTCGGCTTGTGGTTTGGACATGGCGGCGTGTCCCCCTCCCAGCAGGTGAGTGAGCCCGGACGTTTCCATTCTGGTCCTGGCTCAACAAGCTTTGGGCGGTAGGCTGTTCTATCAGACTGAAGGCTCTTTTCCGGTCGAAAGTGCTGAATTAACTGATTAAATGCTGCTTTTTGTTTGCCTGTAAGGCTGTATTTTTGTAAAGACGATGAAGGCGTTTCGGTTTTGGGTATGATCATATTCATTGTTTCCTTTCCTACGGTAGACCAGTAAGAAAATGTTAGAATTATGTGATGTGTCCTTACCTGAACATTCTCATTCTGATGTAACAATCAGTGCTGGTAATTGAAAGTGATGGAGTTCTGGCTTAGAATTTAGAAAAGGAAAATCTAAAATACCCGCTCTTCAAAGGGTTAAAAAATGCTGTTGTATTGCTTTGAATGCTAAACGTTTTGCTTATTTTTTTTATTTTTTCAGGGATTTTGGATATTTGAGTCTGAAGATGCTAATAAGCATCACATTCTACCTTGCTGTATTGGGTATGTATTTTTTTATTCACCTTTAGTTTTTACATTTGTAGGCAATGGGATAGGAAAGGAATTCATTCAGCTGGTCTAGATGTAAAGCAAGTACTCAGAAATGTACTCAGAAAAAGATCTTGTATTTTTAAATGACATTTTCAGGATCACGTGGAGAGAGTGTGCAACAGATAATGGCAGACAAAGAAACAATAGTCAAAATATCCACCTCTGGAAATTGTGAGTATATTTCTGTTATCACAACCAAGCATAATATATTACTATAGTTATTTTATGCAGACATAGAGACACATGGAAATGCAGGTAAACGGACAGATAGACAGACAGACAGACAGACATGTCGACACACCAGGCCAAACAAAATGTCCTCAGGTACCCTCAGTATGAAATTAATAATTTCACATGACACTCTATCAATGGTAAACTGTCAGTTAACAGTGGAGTCATTAAATGTAATTAATAAAATGTAATGTACTATTTAAGTCTGTAAATAGCTTTGAATTAGAATGAATTAGAATCGGATGAGACTTAATATCAGCAAATGTTTATACTGAGAGTGAAGCACAGTTTTACATTCATTATATCCTAGCATGTCTTCTGCATTACATGTGAAATGGGATATATTGAATCAAATAAAACTGTAATTAATCTCAGTGGGTATTTAATCCTTTAAGGTGAACATTCTAATGCTGATGTAGCAATCACTACTTGCAATTGGAAGCAAAGGAGTTCTAGAACAGTGAATACAATTTTGAATTCCAAACATTCCAAAAAACCTACTATTGAAAGGGTTATTTATCTCTCTGTCTGCAGTAATTCAGTGTTCAGCTGCTATCGATGTCCTGCTGCTAATTGATGGTTCCTACAGCATTGGCAAAGGAAGCTTTGAACGCTCCAAACATTTCGCCATAAAGATGGTGGATGCGTTGGATATCAACCCAGACCGAGTAAGACTAAAGAGAATAGGATTTGTTTTTCATTATCACACATAAATGAAATCTCAAACTGACTATTGCACTGTCCTATTGTGTTTTAATTTTAAAGACACTCACTGTGAGTTGGAATTTGCTTCTTTTGCTAGTTCTGATTCATTAAAATGTATTTTCTTTCAGGTTAGAATCGGTGCTATGCAGTACAGCTCTAAACCAAAACTTGAATTTACACTGAATGATTACCCTACACGAGACGAAGCTAAAGAGGCCATCAAAAATATTCAGTTTCGGTGAGTTAATTGTTGCAAGATTTAAAGTGGTCAATAGAGCTATTGATGTTTTATATTTTCTGATTCTTCTGTAGACAACTCTATGGGCATCAGTGTGCTGTAATGATTAAAGAAGTAGGCTTGTAATTCCGATTCAATTACATTACCTTCTAATGTAAATTGCATGATTATTATTATTTATTTATATTTGCACTATATTCTATATTGACAAAAAATTAGAGCAGGCATTGATCATGTTGTATGGATTCTTATTTCAAGAGGAGGCAGCACGGAGATGGGAAAAACCATAAAATATGTCCTGCGGAAAGGCTTCCCTGGCGGAAGGAGGGACACATCCAAAATCCTCGTCCTCCTCACGGACGGAAAGTCCCAGGACAGCATCAAGTCCCCGGCGATGTTCGCCCGCAGGAGCGGAATACGGCTGTTCACCGTGGGAATTAAGCACCCTAAGTGAGCCGAATGAGGCTGTTCTCTGTGGGAATTAAGCACCCTAAGTGAGCAGAATGAGGCTGTTCTCTGTGGGAATTAAGCACCCTAAGTGAGCGGAATAAGGCTGTTCTCTGTGGGAATTAAGCACCCTAAGTGAGCAGAATAAGGCTATTCTCCGTGGGAATTAAGCACTCTAAGTGAGCAGAATAAGGCTGTTCTCCGTGGGAATTAAGCACCCTAAGTGAGCGGAATGAGGCTTTTAGAATCTCTGAAACAAGCTGTGGTTATGGGATCACCATTGCATTTTTGTGTTTGTTTGACAGTCTCTGGTAAATAATAACTCATAAGTCCACTAAGTACCAATACAGATTATACATGATAAACCTCTCTGTATGTATGTATGTATGAATGTTAAAATAGTACAGGTGGATGTGTTAAAACATTGTTACAAGACCGTTGAAAATCCCTTCCTATCAAGGCTCACTGACATGTTGACTCACCCACTGCTTGGGTTCATTGTCCTTCATTCAGGTTTCAAAATATACAGTTGATGGCCCAACCCTCTGTACCAAAACATTGTGTAACTGCACAATAATTCAAGCTCATTTGTTGAAAATTGGTTCTAATTGCCACAGCCAACTGCGTTTCAACATCAGCGCATTTACAGAGAACGGGCAGTGATAAACAGTGTTGTGGTTTGAAGGTGTTTGTTGCTGCTATTCCGAAGAAGTCCGAAATTACCTATTGCACCTTTAACATTCCATCTCAGGTGGGACGTTCTGCACTCAATAGCCAGTGAACCCAGCGAGATGTACGTCTTTTTCGCCGAGCATTACAACGATGCCGTCAACGGTCTCATCACCACCTTGACTCAGTTGGCCGTCTGCAACGATATTCACCCGAGTGTGTAATGCCCGGATCCCTGCCCTATTCCCCAACTGTCATTTTACACATCACACATTTGGGTCATTATACACTCAGTGAGCACTTTAGTAGGTATTTATTTCAGGTATTTGACCTTCTGCTGTAGGCTATCCACTTAGATGGTCAACGCATTGTGTGTTCAGAGATGTTCTTCTGCATACCGCTGTTGTAATGCCTGGTTATTTATGTTACTGTCATCTTCCTGTCAGCTTCGACTAGTCTGACCATTCTCCTCTGACCTCTCTCATTAAAAGCATGTTTTTGCCCGCAGAGCTGCTACTCATGGATGTTTTTTGTTTTACGCACAATTCTCTGCAAACTCTAGAGACAGTTGTGCATGAAAATCCCAGAAGGTCAGCAGTTTCTGAGATACTCAAACCTGGCACCAAGAATCATTCCATGGTAAAAGTCGCTTAGATAACATTTCTTCTCCATTCTAACAGGTTTACCTAATAAATTGCTCACTGAGTGTATATGCACATATGCATTTTCATTGGCTAGTTTCTTCATCCTTACAGTAATAAGTCTGTAAGAGTGTGCAAAAAAACAATCCATTAGTCAAACAATCAATTCAATGATTAATGTCTCCTCTCCAATTGTTCAAGTCAGCAGAAGGAAATTTTCCATTTTCTATTACCACATATAACTGTATTGACTGTACATAAGATGCTCCAGACATTCTAGATAAATCATTTGCTTGTATAAAATGTGTGCATGTGTGTGCAGGTGTGTGCATGCATGTGCGCTTGTGTTTGTGTGCCTGTGAAGGTACTGTATGTATTTGTGTGTGTGTGTGTGTGTGTGTGTGTGTGTGTGTGTGTAAGCACATGCATGTGCGCTTGTGTTTGTGTGCCTGTGCAGGTACTGCATGTATTTGTGTGTGTGTGTAAGCACATGCATGTGCGCTTGTGTTTGTGTGCCTGTGCAGGTACTGCATGTATTTCTGTGTGTGTGTAAGCACATGCATGTGCGCTTGTGTTTGTGTGCCTGTGCAGGTACTGCATGTATTTGTGTGTGTGTGTGTGTAAGCACATGCATGTGCGCTTGTGTTTGTGTGCCTGTGCAGGTACTGCATGTATTTCTGTGTGTGTGTAAGCACATGCATGTGCGCTTGTGTTTGTGTGCCTGTGCAGGTACTGCATGTATTTGTGTGTGTGTGTGTGTGTGTAAGCACATGCATGTGCACTTGTGTTTGTGTGCCTGTGCAGGTACTGCATGTATTTGTGTGTGTGTGTGTGTAAGCACATGCATGTGCGCTTGTGTTTGTGTGCCTGTGCAGGTACTGCATGTATTTGTGTGTGTGTGTAAGCACATGCATGTGTGTGCTTTCAGAGTGCAGGGTGGTGTCTCGTGCCTGTCTCAGGACCACACTGGAGGCCCATAAAGAGTTTCATGGAAACCACGTGTGCTGGAAGAGGAAAATCCCGGGCCTTCAGGCTGCCCCCATAGCTGGAATGTGTCCTTACTACAGGTGACGTTTTAAAAAGCGTTGTTCGACCAAAACTAAGGTGTCACGTTTGACATTTATACTTTGGTGATGGCCTGCAGGCAGGATGTCTGTTGTTTCTTTATTCACATTTGTTTACATTTGTCTAATCCCACTGTGGGCCAAAGTATGACGCTGTACGCAACAAATGTCTAGAGGTGCGGCATATTGAAAATTGAAATTGTTGAGAAATACTTTTTTCAGTTGAAATTATTTTGGGAAAGTTCTGTACAATGGAGTTGTAAATTATGCAGTGGAAAAGAACTATAAGTGCATCCATCTTATGCTAGGAGAGTTATGTGAGGAACAGGGCCAGACATGGCTAACATTCCCAGACAAGTGCGTGGATATGCCAAATCACTAGCAGTACTAAATGCAAGTGTAATTTATATCAACCTAATGGTGTGATACATTATAACATGAAAGTATTGCAATTCAACAGTTGTGACCATGTACTCCTGGGCAGTTATGCGACGGGAGGTTGTTGATGCAACTGAAACAAAGCTTTGTGTTCTATGCTTACAGATGGAAGAGATTCAACACCACGATACAAACCCAGTGTCACAGGACACTCTGCCCAGGTATCGACACACATTTCACCATGGGGAAACTGTTGGATATATCAAAAATGGAATGAGCTATTCATAAGTAAATAGGTCTAAACTTGTCAAAGACCTACAGTACAATAGGTGGCTTTTAAAATAAGCAAGTTGTCTCTGTGCTTGATTAAATGTATTTCTGAGCACGCTGTAGACTTTGGAGTTCCTTTTGTATGTGCTTCTGTGTGTATGTGTGTGTGCTTGCATGTGTGTTTATATATGTGTGTGTGTGTATGTGTGCGTGTGTGTGTGATCTCTCTCATGCAGACCCCTGTGACTCCAGCCCCTGTCTGAATGGCGGGACCTGTATCACAGAGAGTGTGGAGAGCTTCAGCTGCCTGTGTCCACTGGGCTACGGGGGAGATCAGCTCTGTGGTAAGAACAGCGGCCTCTGTATATAAGCACACTCAAATGCTCATCTGTATATAAACACACTCATATGCTCATCTGTATATAAGCACACTCATATGCTCATCTGTATATAAGCACACTCATATGCTCATCTGTACAGAAGTACACTAATATGCTCATCTGTATATAAACATACTCATATACTCATCTGTATATGAACATACTCAAATGCTCATCTGTGTAGAAGTACATTCATATACTCATCTGTATATTAGTACACTCATGCTTATCTGTATATTAGCACACTCATATCCACATCTCATATGCACAAGGGAATTATAAACAGGCAGCCAGCGCTTGTTTTCCCCCTGCCTAGAGGGGAATCAGAGTTTATGTGTAGAAGGACTCATCTCTGGGTTGTGTGAGAAAATGGAGTGGTTTCCTCACACAAAATGTGTCTGTCTCCTTTTTATCACCATGCATCATACACTGTATTTAATTTTTAAAAGGCACTGCCTTTTGATTTTACAGTTCCAATATTTACAGCTTGACTTGACTTGCTTCTGATGTGTTCACAGAATGTGTTTTTGCCTTTCAGGTGGTGGCAGATATATCAGTAAGTTTCATGCTACTGCCTTTTCTTAGTGAAAGCTGAATCTCTCATCTATTCGTGCTCTGTTGAGGACCTGTTCCCTCTTACATCTGGGTGTGCTATGTTTAGGCCCGTTCTCTCATATATCTGAGCATGCTCAGTTTGTACCCTGTTCTCTCTTATATCTGAGCATGCTCAGTTTGTGCCCTGTTCTCTCTTATATCTGAGCATGCTCAGTTTGTGCCCTGTTCTCTCTTATATCTGAGCATGCTCGGTTTGTGCCCTGTTCTCTCTTATATCTGAGCATGCTCAGTTTGTGCCCTGTTCTCTCTCAAATCTGAGCATGCTCAGTTTGTGCCATGTTCTCTCTCAAATCTGAGCATGCTCTGTCCAGTCCCTGCAGGTCTCATGGACTGCGCTGTAGACCTGCTCTTCCTGATCGATGGCTCCTGGACCATGGGCTTGGAGGACTTCCTCCAGGCGAAGGACTTCATCAAGAGGGTGGTCCAGACCATCTTCATCTCCTCTGCCAACATCCTGGTTGCCGTGGCGCAGTACGGCGACAAAGTCCACACGGAGATTCCCATCGGCAGCCACAGCAGGGCCGCAGACGTGCTCGCCGCCGTCGACGGCATCGGCTTCAGAGGGGGGAACGCCATGACGGGGAACGCCCTGAGGCACGTGGCGGACAGCGCATTCAGGGGCGCGGGGGGGGCGCGGGGGGAGGTGCCTCACGTGGTGGTGCTCCTGTCCAACTCCCGGCCCCGGGACGCGGCGGGCGAGGCGGCCGCCATCGCCAGGCAGAGGGAGATCTTCATCATGGCGGTGGGAGGCAGCCGGCTGAAGGCCGAGATGACCCGGGTCACCGGTGACCCCGAGCTGGTCTTCTCCTACAGCCATGCTCAGGAGCTGCACGGGAAAGTGCAGGACCTCCGGACCAGGATCTGCGGCATCAACACACCAGGTGAGCAGCGTCACTCACGATGTAGTCTGGGAAAGTTAAGTCTGTACAGCAGGGCTGCCCACCCTGTTCATGGAGCTCTACTGTCCTGTAGGTTTTCACTCCAACCCTAACAAAGCACACCTCATCAACAGCTAGAGATCTCCTTGAGTTCCTAATTAGCAGAATCAAGTGTGCCAAATTAGGGTGGAAATGAAAGGCTGCAGGATGACAGATCTCCAGGAGCCCTGGCAGCCCTGCTATTAGTGAATCTAAGAATGTCTGTGCTGAACATGTTTACTGGGTAAATTTAAGTTAGAACTAGTTATGCAGACTGTGAAACAGAAAATATAACCCCTTTTCTCAAGTTTTTCCTCGAGTATAATTGTAACAGTGTAATTATTGTTTGCCTTGCACAAAGGCTTCCCTTTAATCCCCATCTTCTACTTCTACTACTTCTTCCTGTGCCCCTTTCTTCTTTATAGGCGTCTAATTTCTCTTCCTTCAAGACTTTTGTCTTTGAATTCCTTTGCGCACCACCCGAGGCGCAGAGGAACGCTGTGTATCGGCCGACTGCACATCGCTTTGACGTGCGGGCGCTAGGGTGACGCTCAGCTCAGCGTTCTTTAGGCTCAGTCCCCACACTCCCCTTCCTGTGTTTACGTAGGCTGCTACTCCAAGTCCCTGGAGCTGGTGTTGGCGGCGGACGCATCCGGGAACCTGCCGCGCGAAGACTACCGCCAGGTCAAGGCTTTCGCAAAGGCCATCGTCTCGCAGTTCGACATCGACGCCGACCTCACTCAGGTCGCCATGGTGATCTACGGGGAGAAGCCCCGCACGGTGTTTGGGCTCAGCGCGTTCGACAGCGACGGGAGGATGAAGAAGGTGATCAGCCAGGCGCCGTACCTGGACGGCGCCCCGCGCGCGGGAAAGGCCCTGCTCCACGTCCTGGAGGACACGCTGAGCGTGCGGGGCGGGGCCCGGCCAGGGGTCCACAAGGCCGTGGTGGTGATGACGGACGGGCGGAGCGTCGATGATGTCGTCGCGGCCGCTGACGAGATGCGGGGGAACGGGATCGCCGTGCTGGCCGTGGGGCCTGGGTCCGTGCACTCCGGAGCGCTGCTGGGAATTGCCGGCAGCGCCAGGCTGGCCATTCCCGTGCCCTCATATGAACACCTGAAGCACTACGCCAACAACTTAGTGCAAGCCATTTGCAAAGGTGACTTCCCTGTTCTTCATGGCCTGAATCTATAAAAAACAAAAAACATTTAACTGCCAGCTGAGATGTGTAATTTCACAGCTCATAGCTGAATAAACAGCTAGTTTAGCACACACTGAATGCAAGCTTACCAATAAACAATTAAATGGTAATTACACAGCCTTAACTATGAAGATCAGTCCATGGCGAAGCATTGATTTTCCCAGGAAAACGGTAGTGGCAGTATTGATACATCATTTGCACATTTATCAATGTTTTGATTTATTTGTACAGACATGGCGGTGATGGGGTAGTAAATTCTGACTCAGTTACTCCCTGATTGTGTGTAACCAGACAGCCATGCATCCAGGTTTATTACACCCACTGTGATATCCCATAATGCCTTTCTGCAAGTCCGCCGTTTCCCCAGCATCCCGTTCGTGTCTCTGTGTCTGCAGATGTCCGGGCGTCGGCCAGCCTGTGCGTCCCTAACCCCTGTCGGAATGGAGGGGTGTGTGTGCAGAAAAACAGGAGCTACAGCTGCCGGTGCGAGGGCTGGGGTGGAGCGCACTGCGAGAGACGTATGTCACAGCCCCCTCTGCTGGACTCCTCCGGTCACACACACTGACTCACATCAGAGGCAGCTCGAGGAAGCCAGCGGCGGAAACACACAGAAACAGAGACAGCGTGTTGGAATGAAGCTCCATGAGTCAGTGGCAGTATCCATGGGCTATAATGTTGACATTTATTTATTAGCAGGATAAGCCCCTTGAGATGGCACATCTCATTTTTGAGGGTTGTCCTACAAATGTCTCCATTAACTGTGCCGTAGTTAGACATTCAGGAGGTTATATATTCAGATGTTGAAGGGGGTATTGTGCTTTCATGAGGTACTGCAGTTGTAACAGGTAACATGAGAGACACACTTTAAATCATTACTAATAATTATGTCTGATATTCCTCCACAGAGTTATCTGAAAAAGCGGCTCTCTGGCCTTGATATTCTCCCAGTGTCTGGATGGGGTGATCCAGCTCTACTGCTGCTGCGTTCATAAACACTGTAAAGACCACTGGAAAAAGGAAAGATTGACAATTTCCGCAATTTATGGCACTCTTTCCCCCGCTAAAGCCACGGCACTACTCCGCACACACTCCTGCTGATACCTGACTGGGAAAAAGGCAACACAACTGTGGAAATAGTGGAATGTATCGATCCTGATCTCTCTGGCTGGTGCTCCAGCTCTCCTGGCAGTGACGGTGGTGACCGAGAGCATTTCACTGTTTTGTGATGGAGAGGGCGAAACGTATACGCAGACCAGTGTACACGACTGTTTCCACAGTAAAGCGATACAGGGATTGTTTTCCGCAGTAAAGCGATACAGGGGTGGTGCAAAGCCTCTTTTCCTGGAACTGAAATGTACAGAGACAATTAAAACCAGATGGACAGAGGTGTGATCTATACCTCAGACCTGTAAACTGGTTAATTCTTTATGTGTGTGTGTGTGTGTGTGTGTGTGTGTGTGTGTTTGTGTGTGTGCTCGCCCCGGCTGGCCAGTTCATATGCACCGCGTATGTTCGGTTTAATAGTTGTACATAGATCATTACTGCCATAATAGTTCCAAATGTACACACAAAGCCCTTCTGGCTTGTTTATGACCTTGGTGTGTAATAAGTCATGATTGTATTCTGTTATTATTATGAGTCAACCATGAATGGATACGAGCGTAGAGTAGGATAGGAGTATGATGCAGTAGTAAACGAGGTTGAAGGTTTCATACGAAAGTGCAGAAATGTTGTTGTATGTTTGAATATGGAACTTGAATTTATGTTACTAAATATTCAACTTTCTAAATGGAGTAACATTCTCTCCAAAATAAGTCATGTTGTTGTAAAATAAGTGACAGTCCTGTACATTTTCTGTAATCTACCAATAAAAGTAGAACAAACAACATGAAAACATTTGGATGCACAATGAGGACTGAGGATTGAGTGACATTGGCAGGCTGAGAATAGTCCATTAGAGGGCACAGCTCCCCTTCAGTGACAGTGCCTGTGGAAGTGATCTCTGATTGATCCACAGTGTGCAGGGGTCAGGGGTCATTTTTACTGACCTTTTTACTGATTGGCCCATTTGAAAATAATTACAACACACGCAAAATCACAAAAAACCAAAGAGTACTGGTTAGAAATTCAAGACATTTATATAACTATATCTTATGTGGTATGTTATATAATGGGTCATGGAACTAGGGCTATAACCTCATGAAATGCCTTGCTTAACATTTATGCTTCTGTCTATAAATATTGTTTAAACTCCTTATTTCATAAATATATTTTCAGGGAAGTGAGGATAAACTAAATACATATTACATATTAATAATTATTTACATATTTACTTAATGTTTGGAAACTCCTGGCAGGGCCCTGACACCCCATGAATACCAATGTATTCTGGTGTCTCCAGTGACAACTCTGCAGGAGGTAGGACCCACAGATCACAGGTCTAGATTAGTGTATCTCCGACTTCGATGTTAGGACAGCAGCATTCTTAGAAACCATATAATACCCCGTTCCTCTGTCTAGGGCCATAATCTACACATAACATATCTTACAATATGTATAAATGCCACTTAACCTCAATCTAAATAACGTATTGGCCACAGCTTTTTGGAATGTTTTTTTTTTTTTTTGACAATTTATAGCTAGTTACAATAATACCAGGACACCACTTGCCAACCTGTATTATTAAATGTGCTCATTTGAAATTGTGCTTGTGTTTATGCAAACATGTATCAGGAAACATCAGGGGTCTGTTCCAGAAAGCGGGCTCAAGACATTTGAAATTTGATTACTGAAGTTGAAGTCTGATTTAAGTGGGCCAGATGCAGTATATCCAGATTTCCGGTTTGTGGTTTTTGACAGTATTTGGCAGCATTTCAAAGCTACCATATTCTGCAGGAATGTAGCATTATTGCAAACAGTTAGCTAGTCAGAATCAAGCATAAGAAATATGTGAACCATGTATGTCATTTCATAACAGTTTTGCTGGGTTCAGTACTGGTGAAGGAACAGGGCTGGCTCTACACTAACTACGCTCTGTAGAGAGGTGCCAGGAGTCTGTGGAAGACACATGGTTTTGCAGGATTTCCTCCGATTCCTGCAGATCATAACACAGTCAGGCCACGTCCTTTAATTCCGCATTCCTAAAATCACAGTCCTCGAGGGCCAAGAATTGCTGGTTTTCCACCTGGTTTTGTCTTTACTTGGCAGGCAATCAGTTGTACTAATGTTCAGTTAATTACCTGGGAGAAAAGAAAACCAGGACAGAATGGACGTCCCATTTGAAACTTTTTGTTTTACAAAATCTGTTATTTTTCTGAGAATTTTCCACTAAATGCAGTACCATGTCACCAACAAGCTCTGGTGAAAAGAGACACCTAGTGGTCACAGATAGAATAGATCCTGGATTGTTCTTGTGCCCACGGGACAGAGCCAGAAATCACTTGTGCATGTACCAAACACCTATGTCCAGGCAGGTGTAGGGCACAGGGAGGAACACCAAGTAATCATAGGGCAAATGAACAAGAGTTTCGATGGTTTAGATTTTTGAATATATATTAAAAAAAAAAAAAAACTTTTAAAGAGAATTTGCACGATAAAGGGATCTGGTTCATATCCCGACCTGTCCTGCTTGTAGAAACAAAGAGATGTTTCTGTGTATCAGAGGCAAAGCAGATATGGCATCAAAAACAATAATTGGCTCCATCTCTGCTGTCATCACCTGCCGTTACTTAACGTTCAGGGATACACATCGCGTAGTTAGACAACTGGATTCCGATCAGATCCGTTAATGATCATTTGAATGTTCAACTTGTTTTTGTGCCTGGAATAAAAGTGTCTCCCGCGCCAACTAGATATTAACAGGCTTTCATATTCTTCTGCTAAGAGAGACAAATCGGGCCACAAGGGGAGGTAGGAAGTGTGATTGTCATGACAACCTAATTAAAAAGAGGCGTGGGTTTTAAAATAACGGTTAAGACATTTTCTGACCAAAAACCTAACGCTTGTCATCATGCACTCTCTGCATTTCTGTAGCCACCACCGCAAATTCAACTGTTAATTCATGCATAAAGGACAGCTACAACGTGGCGTGTCCTCATACGAAAGCTGTCACCTTCCCTCGTCACAACTGACAACACAATGCAATAAAACATTTACCTAACTGATCATTCTGAGCACTTCCATAAAACTTCAGAAATCATATAAAAAATGTGTCTAATGATATTTTTCTTGAATGCTATATTCCCTACAGCAGCCATCAGAGCCAGATATGGACTGTTCAGAGGTAGAACTGCATTTTAGTGTATTATTGTATCAACTGAAAAGTGTTTACCTTGCAATGTGAACCATAATATCAATGAGTATTGATATTAGAGTTATATCAATCAGCCAATATATCAAAACCACACAAAATCTAAAAATACATTTTGCACATTAACATATTGAACCAGTTCCAAATTTATTTTGCTTGATCACTTAAGTTAAATACATTTCAAACTACTTTTACAATCATATTTCAGTAGAATAGAAATCCAAGATGCATACAAGAGTTGTGTACCATAGTTGTCTGAATGGGCATGCTAATCCTTTTTAAACCACAGGATAAGGGATAAACTCCTCCAGTCGAATCCAGGAGGACAGTATACTGCAGCCAGCATTTAAATACAAGTCAATGGGCAAATTCATTGTATACAAATACTATTGTCAACAGCAGTATTATTCTACACTGTAATGTCAAGAGAAGACAAACAAATTGTAAACTTGCAGTTACATTCAAGCAACACTTTGTTTCCACCTTATTCAAGTTTCATTCCTTCAACTAGTTTTCATTAGTCTCACTTGTTTTGGCAGTTAGAAGCTTTCCAGCTTCTTTCTAATACATTTGCTCTCTTCATATACCAAATGGAATATTCATGCAGAAAAGCAGTCTTCAGCTTGGCAGAGCAGGAGTGGCTCCACTAGGCCTGCAAAGCCAAGCACTTTCCTGGAGCCCAGTCCCTCTACCAGGAGGTGAAAAAGGGCCTCTTGCAGTGGAATGTCTGGGCGAAGGCTTTGAGGCTGTGAGGTGGATGTGCTACTGTGCGGGACTACTGGGTATTTATGCACTGAACCAGATTTCTTTGCTTTCCTATCTGTCCCAGTGGTAAAATTTCGATTATTACATTTTCTTTCAAATAAACTGACATTCAAAAGGAATAATTACCAGAAAATAGAGGACAGGAAATGAGTCACAGTGTACTGAAGTTTAGCAGCTGGAACAAGCTATAAATAAACACCAATGTGGTCAGGATCGTTCAGGAGACGAATACGCAAACATGCTCCTGAAATCTTCTTAATAAATAAATGAAACTGCAAGTCTTCTCCTTGGTATTTGAATAAGGTAAAAACACCACATTTTCATTGAATTGTGAAGTCAAATGACATTTTCCACCTTTGCAAATAACAGCTGAGCAGAATGCAGTCAGGGGGAAGGCTATACAGTAAGGGTGAGAACACCATGTAGCCATTTTGCTATTGCAGCTGAGCCACTAGCGTATCAGCTTATAAATATATTTATAATACATTTTTAGGCCTATTAAGACTGCCGGCTGCTACATTCCATAATAAAAGTTTACCGTTTGGCCAGTTGGTGGCGCTATAACATTAAAAAATGTTTAAACAGTCATAACTTGAACCGTTTATCCGAGAAAGATACCCCTGTATTCATGTATTAGTGCGGCTGGTTAGATTTTTTGCAATTTTTTATTTTATGCAAAATGCTTAAACGACATCTCCTCTGAAGCCATCTGACCAATTTGCAGGAAACGTGCAATTTTATGTTCACGTGACGATTTTCTTTAAAAGTTATATAAAGAAAGTCTTCTATGTCAAAAATTCTGCCTGCTGTGATAAATTATATGTGTATGGACATGGCCAATTTGATATCTACAGCCATAAATGTTTTATCTTGTTTGATGTTTTGAAGGTGTGTACTAAGGCCCTAAATATTGTGCATAACCAAAGTGTATGAATTAGTACAATAGGAATTGTATTCTATTGGGTTAAGGAGAGGTGTCATATTGCTTAATGCATCTTCAATTGTATCCTTTGCATATACAGTATAGTAGATTCTTTAAAATCTTGTATTGTAAGTCCATATAGAGATGTTACTCAACTTAGTGCAACATAGGCTTTGCAAGGAGTGTAGATCTCTTTAAGCAACTGTCGAGGACCCGGCCCTAGGCCCGCCTGATGAGAGATTGACAGGGATGGGTTAGGCAGGAATGCATTGTTAACCCCTCGCACACGCCATCGAGGTGGTATTAAGAACGCCCGTAAGAGGAAAAATATGCGGTTCAGAGCTAATGAGGAGCCATAATTGTCAGCAGAGGAGTCTGAAGTCGGGGGACTTTAGATTTAGGGTTTTAGAGAGCAAGGTTAAAGGTCTGACTGAGGCCATGCATAGAACGAGTTCCAGCATGACCTTAGAGGAGATTCAACATGCTGAGCGAGCAGTCGGGGAATACCCCAACCCTACAGGGGAGGAGCATAATGCCTGGTTAAAGCAAAAAGATGAGGAAAACAATATAGATGATGGGGAAATGATAATCTGATAATTTATTGGATAGATTCAAAGGACTGACTGTAGAGGAGTTTGGTGATGAATTACACTTGGCTATTAATTGGTTGTCCTTTGTAGATTCCTTAAGGCGCCACAAAAAAGAGCACCTGAAGGATGTATTGAGCTGGTGGAAGGCACTTACTGCTGGCTTGTATCATGTCAAAGTTTGGAGAGAGTCCAGGAGAGACTATGACAAGTGAGACAGATAAAAGTGATGAATATGCTCATTAAAAAAGTTGCATAAGAGATAAGTGTCTTCTTCTATATTACTTGTAGAAGTAGGAAAAGTAGCACATAGAAGTTCAACTTTATAAGTTTCCTTTAATTTTTATGTCTTTTATTTTTCAGTAAGATACTATATAAGGTAGAAAAAATGTAGAGAAGTTTTAGAGTGTTGATGCACATAATATCCTAGGAATAGTTTCTTTTAACTTCCGGAAGGGGGAGCTATAGGATAAGGTAAAGGCCAAAGAGGATGGATATATTGCGGGGTGTACCTTGAATTTAACATCTGGTGGAAAGGTGAATTAGAAAGAGCAAAAGGGGTTATATGAACCTTCAATGTATGTGATTAGCAAACTGAAAGATTATATTTAACCTGTCAGCTGTATAACTGTATATCTTTTGAATCTTTTGATTATAATAAAGTATATCTGACTATAATCATATGTGAGAAAGGTTCTTTTAGAGGAATACAGTGAATACAGGAAATCAGATACCAGATTTGCATCACACCCCTTCACTTCAAGACTGGGCTGGAAGTTCAGTAGAACTTACCAGGGCTCCAGGACGTTCGGAGTACTTAAAGGAAAAGAGAGTTCGTCCCCGAGACACCTCCTCGTGGGGTACTGCTAGTGGGAACCTGAGGTCTGAGCTCGGCAAAGGGTCCGTGGCTCACGACACAACACTACTGCTTTTTGTACTGTTAAGCCTTGAACCTTATGCAAGAGTGCAAGCCCAAGCTAACTTCAGTGGAAACTGATGTCGGACACCTCCACTATATGTTACTCTTCCTCAGGTTTTATCGACGTTGCATTTTTCATGATGGCATTTGGTGCTCTAGCTCTGAGTTGACTAATGTTTGCATCAAACACAACATATATAATGCTGTGTTGTCATCATGAAAACATTAACTAAACCTTAAACCAATGTTTTTAAGCAGCATGACACCTATACCTACAGTCAATACTCGAGCCAAACAAGTATTAAAAACTTTAATATGGTGTCCAACTTTTTTCTCCAATCTACTTTAATGCAAATTGTGTTCTTAACAAAGTATACCTTCTGTATGTCGTACTTTCGTAAGCTATATATTATCGATGTTGTCAGCTCACTCCACTAGTGGCCACCACTGTTCCGACCGAAAACATCTGAAATCAGCCGTTGCTCTTAGTTACATCTCAATCTGTTAAGTAATATGTACACTAATAATTCTACAGTTGTAGTTGGCTAATAATATTACTAAAATACCACATTATTGGGACTGTTTTCATGCAAAGAATAGAAGTGTACATTACGATGCATTAGGAAGCATATTACACTTTATTGAACATGTTGCCTAATTGCCTTTTAAATGATATTTATAAACTGACGATTTCCAACTCTCTCTGTGGTCTGGACAAATGTTTAACCATAGTTCTTTCTTTGGACACCGTAGTCCTAAAACTGGAAAATAATTTCCATGCCACGTCCTCTAACAATATTTCCAAAGATATAACAATTTGATGACGGTTATACATTTCTTAAACCTATACGTGGCAATGTTGCAATGGTTAGACAGCTGTGGGATCATTAAGCTGTGGGACCGCTTCTTTTTTCGTTTTTTTTTCCACTATAACTTATTATAACTTATTATTATATTGTTTTCGTGTTGGTAAGGCACCATGACAAAGATATTAAAATAATGTAAATAAAACATGACATGCCAAAGAAGGCGTATTGCTAGGTGGCGTAGCGGGACAAGGTGTGATACCACAATCTGATATCACAAACCGTATATATAATTTGGCAAAAATTATATATACGATTGGATAATTTAGTTTGTAATTATTTAATTAAATTAATAAGTTCCCACCAGTCACGATGAATGCAATATTTTTAAGTATTCCTGTAGTGTTTTATTAATAAAGAACACTACTTTCTCTCATAACGCAGTCGAGCAGTCGCTGCATGGAGTGAATAATCAATCTGAGAAAGGTCGATGGGCCTAGTAACACTGCACATAGAAGCTATGACTTAAGCAACCACCTAAGGGATAGTTTGGGGAACACACATAGAAACGTAAACAACTTTAGTAGGTATACCGTTCGAGTCTTCATAAAATGCTAAGAGACACTGTTATCAAGAAACACGGCCCTGATCTTTTCTTCATCAAGCGGTTGATAAATTGCACCAAGTGCAATTTAACATCTGTTCCAATTGAGAACAAATGATGTATTGTCGGAACACCAATGTTGTACGCAGCAATTCCCGTTGGAGTCATCAGGATTTGTAGTAGTGTAATAGAAAAACAACAGACCCAACTGTCATGACATACATGCTGCTTGTTCTGAGTAATTGACTCATTCATTGAAAGGGGCGTGTTCAAAATAATAACAGTGTTTAATTTGAGAATACATTAATTCTGTGAAAAAACAGGTGTCATTAATTGTCCTTTATCAAGGAAGAAGGGAAGCAAATATTTAAAATGTTTTTAAGTAAAATGGGCCGTTCGGAGGAAAGTTGATTGGAGAGCGGAAAACATAAAAAGAAGTGCAGCAAATTATAGGATGCTCATAGCAAATTATAGGATGATCTCAAATGCTTTAAAATGGCAACAAAAACCTGAAACATGCGGAAGAAAACGAGCAACTACTGTTAAAACGGATCGAAGAATTGTCAGAATGGTAAAGATTCAGCCATTCATCAGCTCCAGAAAGATCAAAGATGATCTACAACTACCTGTTCAGAAGACGTTTGATTGAAACTAAGCAAGAAGCCCCCGTACAGCAGCATTGTTGAAAAAATGGCATGTGCAGAATTGGTTCAAATTGATTGGCCCAAATAGAAATGGCATAACATTCTGTGGACTGATGAGGGTAAAATAGCTATTTTCGGGTCTAGTTGTCATTGACAGTACGTCAATCGACCCCCGGGTACTGAATTCAAGCCACAGTACACTGTGAAGACAGTGTAGCATGATGGCGCAAAAATCATGGTATGGGGATGTTTTTCATACTACAGTGTTGGGTTCATATTCCAGGGATCACAGATCAGTTTGAATACATCAAAATACTTTATACAGCAGTTATGGTTATGCGCAGCAAAAACAATGGTTATGCAACTAAATATTAGTTCAGTCATTTAAAGTAAAGTTAAATCTTGAAAAAATTATTCAGTTATACAGTAAGTGAAAGAGAAAAAATGTCGACACTGCCATTTTTCAGAACAGATAAATATTCCTTTCCTTTGCTTCCCGTAAAATAATAATGCGAAATATGGAACGAAAAGCAATTCAAAAATATTTGCATTTTTTCAGTTTTTCACTATTTCACTTTTTTTAACGCACTGCTATTTATTTGAACACAACTGTATGTTCTGTATCAAATCATAATAAATCTGTGCTATTTGTCTGTGTTATAAATGTTTCATTTGATGGAGATCTTGAGAAATGAAATCTACATGTAGTGCCCTTCTTCTTGCTTGTCTTTGAACATCACTTACTATGTTTCTGTACAGTAGTGACAATCTCATGCATTTCTTCGTCGTCACTAGGTGGTATTTCACGTCACAAATTTGTCAATAACTATTATAACTTAAGCATTATCACTTTTTCCAATTTGGGGTGCATCATCAACCCAAAACAGACAATGAGCATGGGGTGAACCACGTTGTTGAAATTCCACACAGTAGAAGTAATCTTTAATTTTATCAATGGGCTGTGCTGGGGACATAATCACTTCTCGGAGAAAAGAATGGAATCTATAATCAAACATTCTTGCTGCAGTTACTGGGTTGCTTTTCAGCATAGTGTCAGGAACCCAGGCAGTGGGAACCAAATGCAGACTCAGGGGTGACAGAAAGCACAAATGGAGTCAAACCCAGGCAGAAAAACAAAAACCAAAAGATCCCAAAAATCATGGAGCAGAAAAACAGACAAAAACTGGGAAGCAAAAAGGCCAGAAACCAAAAACACAGAGAGTGAAAACCAGGAAGAAAAATAAAACCCAAACAAAAACTGGGTGGCAAAACAGGCAACGAGAAACAGGTGAGAGGCAAGCTAGAAAGACAGGAAGTGTCCATATAAGGACACTTATGAAGAACAGGTGAGATGAATGAGTTGGAATGTATGGGAAGACAGACTACAGTGTTCGCAGAGGGAAATAAGGAACGAAAACGCTAAGAACTTAATAAAACAGATATAGAAAAACACAGAACCTGACACATAGCTGACCAAACGAGCTCTTCAGCATTGACATCAGTACTTTGTTGTTTAAAAATAGTTGTTATGATTTCTTTCCATTGCATATCAGCTGAAGAAAAAGAACAAAACCATGTTGGGATTCCCAGCTGTCTAACCATTGCAACATTGCAGCAGCTTGCCAAAAAGGAGGTGTACCATGTATAGGTTTAATAAATGTATAACCGTCATCAAATTGTTATATCTTTTGCAGGCTGTCTTTATTTGTCAACATTTCTGGTGTAACTTTTGTTGACAGTGGATGATCCATTTCTCAAAGCTATAGAGACATTAGAAACTATTAGATTAATCTCTGATAAATACTGTGCATAAAAAATGAAATCTGTCATCAGCATTCAATAGTTGTGTATTTAGATAACGTGATCAGGTTAATCTCTGTGGTCTACTATCATGAAATGTAGGCCCGCCACTTGGAAATAACACGGGGAAAGACTTCCCTTCATTCCTCTTATCCATGAGCAGTATAACTGGATCACTACCTTCTGCTGGTGCAACACTCAGGATAGTATCAAAATGGTGATCAAGTATCTCTTGTGCTATATCAACAGGTTGTAAGCATGTATCCATGAATAGCCCATGCTGCTGTCCAGCATGTAATGTTTCATCAACTGCACTCTCATTATCAGAGTTGATGTCATCAAACATCGTTTCATCAGTAGGGAAATGGTTGTTCTCGAGAAGTGCTTCACCTTCTTCCAGAATTCTGCTCAATGGATATACCCATTGTTCATTAAATGTTATATCTGCATACCATTTGTCATGTTGTTGCAAAATCTTTTTTTTTTTTTATTGTGCACAAATTGATACTCATAATGACCTTATAAGCAAGCTTTCTCTTCAGTTTGACCCTTATCATCAGATCATGTGTTTCACAGCGTGGAGGAACATTTGCTATTTCTGTTATGTTAGGATTTACACATGTAACAGGTCCACAAACTCCATTTTGACCTCTCTTAGGTAGAGCAACCATTTTCATAAATGGGATGTACCTTGAAATAAGATGCTGCTGAAGATAATTTAAAGTGCTCAGCTCTGGTGGAATTGATTCCAATCCTAGGTTGTTTATTACACTTTCTTATGGCATTCTGCCAGCAAGTAGTTTCCTGTGACAAGTATTGCAAATCCATAATGTAGCTGTTGGCTCTTTGCACAATGTGCAATTTTGGTCCAAACTGCTATTGCACCTATGAAGAAATGTTTCTGTGATACATTTGTTTGCTAGTACTGCATGTAAATACTGTTCCTTCTTACATGCACGCACTTGAGTGCTGAAAAGAATCTGATGGCACACACAGCATGGATACTCTTCTTTTCTATATATATATATATATATATATATATATATATATGAACTATTTCTCAAGTCCACAAGTCATATCACTTTTTCTTTGCTTGTGTGCAACATCCTGTTGTCCATCATTGCCAGTTGTTCATTTCAATGCTGTTTGTCGAGTTGGAATTCCTATATGTTTATTGATATTACATTGGTCAGCACATTCCTTGAAACCTGTGGTTTTCACATGTAACCAATTCATAGTGACACTCATTATAATGTTTCAAATAAATACTATATGTAGCATTGTGTTTTCGGCCACATGCCTTTGCACTAGTTTAGCATACAGTACAGTAGCCATCTGTTTTTAATGTATGTATAAATGTCAACCCTAAAAAGATGAGCAGTTGCCACTATTTCAAGCTCCATCGCCCGACTGCTTACATATTTCATTCGGGACATTGCCACATACTCATGGACTGATGAAAACCCATGCCTTAAGTAGGACTTAAAATCAGTTTCATGATGTTGCAAATGGCTAATTGTATTCTCCTGTGGTTCCTCTCAGTTCAACTTATAGCAAATGATATTGCCCAGAAGAAACAATTGCCATCTTCAACAACTTTTTTGGTTTCACATGGAGCACTTAAAGCATATGGGATTTCTCCCATGTCAAGGGATTAAATAATCACATTTTTCCCATTTCTGCAGTATGCACTATGTCAATGTCATCCTTTTTTTCAGGTTGAGCATTGGAAAGTACTGTACAATTTTGGATGTCATTCATAAAGGTAGCACTCCAGTTGATTTGATTTGATATTTTTATTTTGAACATGTAAAATAGTAACAAAACAGAAACAGTAGTTAAAACTAGATGAACAACAAAATATAAAAATTCCCTCCACCAGCACTTAAACTTAAACTGTTCAGTGTAGTAGTAGCAGTTATTGTTAAAGTTGAAGAAAAGGTTATTTTCAGGGTCAGTGTAATTTTCCATGTCTTGTTAGTGATATTTGGTGTATTGGAAAGTATTCAGCTCCAGATTATCATGATCAACAATCCTTTGTAATAAATTATTAGCTTTGATATGTGTGAGAGTTGTACTTGAAGTCATAATGAAGTCAGTGCTTCAACCTACCTGGTTGGTAATTGTTTTGGTGTACTGACCGTGGATTTATAATCAGTTTATCATGCTGCAGATAGGCAATGTCCCCCCTTTCTCTTGCAGCTCTCATACCTGGCATCAGTTCCTTCCTTTTCTGGACATAATTAATACAAATAATACAAATTGTGTTGTATCGTCATCAAACAATGTTAAAACTGTTAAAAGAATGTTCTGTTGTTTCCACAGTGGATTTCTACCACTCAGGTACATGTGTGTTTAATTCTCTTGATTGCAAGGAGCTCTGCTCAGCTATTGAACTGTGACTTCCTGCACAAACCTTCAAATTTCATTATCTTCTGCCTTCACACATCTTACAACCTCATAATGGTTTCCATTGCGATGGTTTCAGTCTCACTACTTTGGTAGATGTTCCATCGGTTACAATTAAATCTGAGAATGGCCAGAAGGAGACCCCTCTCCTGGACTGCATACCTTGTCATGGTGGAGAGGCTTGCGTACTTCGATGACCCTGAGAGCTAAGCTGGAGGGGGTATATACCATTGGCAGGTCCAACCAAACCGGACAGGTCAAGGGGTAGGAGGCAGACAAAGCAGTCCCTGGTCCTCCAGGTTGGGGGTTGGGTTACAGAATCACTGACAAATGAAAACCAAATCAAAGACCTGACTGAGGAAGGTGCCCCAGAAATGGGGACCATGACGCTTCCCAGCCAAACCCGCAAGGGCGCTGGGAAGCCGATACACCTTCTGACGCCAAAGAAATCCACCCTTGTTGTGACTTGGAATGTCCGGACCATGTTCCAGGCTGGCAAGGTGGCTACCATTGCTAAAGAAATGGTGCACTAAAATCTCTGTGTCCTGGGCCTGGGAGAAACAAGATGGACACAGTAGGGGGAGGTAAAGCTGGTTAGTGGGCAGTCTTATTATCTACTCCGGGCATAAAGAAGACAGAGCAAATCACACAGAGGGAGTACCCATCATGATGACTTAAGGAGATCACTGCCTACTTTCACCATTCCATTGGCAGTTGACTGGATCATGAAGGAAACAACTAAAGGGAAGAGAAATGGGATCCAGTGGACAATTTTGGAGCAACTAGATGTCTTCGACTTCAGGGATGACATTGCTCTTCTCTCACACACACACACACACACACTCAAATGCAGGAGAGTCACACAAGCAGCCGCAAAATTCGGACTTACACCAAACACAACAAAGACGCAGGAGCTGAAGATCCAACCTAAGAACAGCAACCTTATCCTCATGCACGGCACTCCCCTAGAGGAAGTGGAGGCATTCACATACCTAGGTAGCGTGATGAACACCACTGGAGGGACAGATGCAGACATAAAGAGTAGGATCAACAAAGGCTGGTGTTTAACATCTGGATCTGGATCTCCAAAACTATCTCGACTAAAACCAAACTAAACATCTTCCACTCCAACATGGAGCAGGTTGTAAAACCCCACGCTAACCCAACGACGGAATGTAGCGAGGGCCGAAGGTATCAGCATGCTTGTCCTTCTGGTGTTGCAGAAAGAATATTAGTGGGGTTAAATATTAGTGGCCCCTATGCGGCGAGTCTAGATCAGCCAATAAATAAACCACGATACAAAGACAATAGTACCACTCTGCCTTCCGCTCTTTACTGGTCCGGGCTGACCAAGAATCTCCACAATGGGGTCAATACATTCACCTTCGTTTATCTGACTCCATTTGAATAATAATTTAGATTAATTATCCATATTTGGTGGATGTCTTATTTATAATTTGGACTTGATCGCTACAGGAACAATCCTCTGCTGGTACCGCCGCATGTCTCATCGCGCGTTATGTGCATGTCTCACGAGCTGGCTAGATATCTGCAGTTATTTCAGAAGTCGCAGGAATAGCTACTTTTGGGTATATCTGTTTGCAGCCTAGGGACCAACATTAGCTACGGCTGTTCTCGACATGAATGAACTACCACGCGGAGGCGAGTGATTTACCATCAGAGGTCTACGGGTGCTATACGCTGTGATACATTAAGCGTAAATTTACATCCTCCCTAGACCAGCCTGAGGGGGTAACCAAGCATTCCCTGTGTAACAGTGAGTGTTCAGTAAGCGAAACCACACAGATCAAGTTTTAACAATTTATTTTACCAGGCAGGTTACATACATAATTACACTCTAGTTCCAAATAAAATATACATAAAAGTATTACAAAGGAAACCAAATTACGGAGTCTTAAAAGTCATACCTGGTAATAAAAGCTACATACGGGAGTCTGGCCAGGCCTCCCCAGGAAACAAGATCTGATCAGGGGGGGTTGAGGCACATGGCTTTCACTGGGGCAGAGCTCCACACAGTTTCTCCTTGGTTCCTGGCTGGTTATGATGTCCAAGGTTTGCTGTTGCAAAAATGAAACCATTGCACCAGTCGCACTAAAAAACTATCAGAATAATACCAAACATGAATATTATCTAAACTGACTTTGTCATGAAACATCTGATGCTTTATACATACTTTCAGGGAAACTGAGGAATGGGGAGATGTGAGAGGGAGGGAGTAAGGAAGGGGGGTCGAAGAGAATAGTCTGGAGCCCAGCAGGCGGTGCTTTCTGAAACCTTCCCATGCCGTAAAGGATGTCGTACCCTGATAGAAATGTACGAGGAGGGGGATTTACAGGGGTTTCAGGAAGACAGCTGCTTTGGGAACAATGCATGAGTTTTTCCCCCACAGTCTCCCGTCCGTATGCGTGCAGAGAAGATGGGGGCTAATGGTGTATGCTCCTGGGGTTAAATTACTTTACAGCCACATATTTCCACCGTACCAGAGGAAGCCAGCAAGCTGACCAGCACACTGGCTTCTTGAGTGACAATGCCAGATTTTAATAATTTCCGCCTTACAAGTTGATGCAGTACGGATTGGAAACATGGAAAACAGCAAAACAATATCCAGACTACAAACATTCATCAACAACTGCCTCATGAGGATCCTGAATATCTGGTGGAGGGACAAAGTTAGGAATGTGGACCTGTGGGAGAGAACTGGACAGGATCCCATCGACCTACAGATCCTAAGAAAAAAGTGGAGCTGGATAGGACACACACTCAGGAAACCAGCCACCAACATCACCCGACAAACCCTAAAGTGGAACCCACAGGGGAAGAGAAAACAAGGCCACACCAGGGACAGTTGGAGGAGACATGTCCAGACAGAGATGTCTGAGAGTGGACACAACTGGGGAGACCTCGAAAAACTTGCCCCCAACCGAGTGTGATGGAGGGCATTCATCAGTGGCCTATGCTCCTTGAAGGAGCCAAGGGTTTAAGAAGAGAGAAGAGAAGGAGACTGGTCTACATCTGGAATGTTCAGCCATGTGTGAAAATAATCTTTTATGCTTGTCCAAGCACTGCATATAAAAGGATTATCACGAAGTTTGAATGGAACAGGATAAATTGCTAGAGCAACATCAATCACGTGCAACTTTGTTGGCAAGGCCAGACTTAGATATTGCAATGATTGGTTCCATGTTGATGGAGGATGGTTTCATGTCACATATGCCTGACCTCACACGCAACTTGCGCTTAGTCTTCAAATTTAGTGAGAAGGTCCCTGATACTGTCTTTGTGCTGTTTGAACAGTTGGCTAGTTGAACAGAGGATGACCAAGTAATAAAGCTGCGGTCTGTACTGACTGCCAAGGTGGACTGTCAAAGGTAGAGGCGGGCTGAAAAACAGTCGCATATTGCTTCATTTTTCATGTTGGCGTACTGCAATGGGTGCTGACACATTAGAGAAACTGTGTGATTTGATAGCACTGGAACAGTTTAAAAGTTCAGTTCCCGATTCTGCTGCAATTGCAGCCGTGTTTGATATCTTTGGTAGGCCAGAGAGTCAAATGACCCATTAAAATAGTGCATGACACAGGAGCTTCAGTCTCTAACATCCGCAGAGGTTTTACCATTCTCTACTGATTCCTTCACTCGGAACAGCATGCTTATCCACAGTGTTACGGGTCATATAACTGTGCCTTGGCATGTAGTCAGCCTTGAGTCTGAGTGGGTCCGAGGTAATGTGTTGCTTGGTATATGCCCTGAGTTACCTGTTGATGGTGTCGCATTACTACTGGGAAATGATTTGGCTGGATCTCCAAAGTTGGGTGGCTCACCACCTCCAGTGGTAACTTCAGAACCCCTCACATTTGGCTGCTTTCAAACGGAGGAAGAGGCGTCAGTCATTTTCTGATCTTGGGGAAACATATTTTGCAGATCTGGGTGTAGTGTTTGGATAGTAAACTTTGGTCACTTTTGCTCTTTGTTTGTTTGTTTGTTTGTTCAAATCTTTTTTTTTTTTAATAAAAAAAAAATGGCCCTTGTCCTTATCTTTGTAGTACAGGTAGCAGTTGAAATTGTACTTCCCTCTAGGGTCTTTCAGCGAACTTGTCCCTGGTTATGGGTATGCACTTTGTTGTACGTCGCTCTGGATAAGAGCGTCTGCCAAATGATAATAATGTAATGTAATGTAATGTAATGTGTACCCTCTGTAGTCCCTGAGCCTGTTGAATATGTTAGTGAGGCTGTCCCCCCTCCTATGCTCTCTTTGTTGAAAGTCTCATGGGCGGAAGTCATTGAGGAACAGTTGAAGAATGGTAGTCTTAACCGTTTGATCAAGTGGTCCCTGATGGTAAACTCTCAGGGTTGTCAACCTGTTTTTTCCTTCAAGACAATTTACTCTGTCGAAAATGGTTGTTTCGGAAAGACACATTTGTTGGCGATGACATCATACAGGTTGTTGTCCCAACAAAATTTAGAAATGAGGTACTACATGTTGCCCATGATGGTACTGCAGGTCATACAAGTGTGAAAAAGGCCAAATGTGTAAAAACATGTCAGGTCTATCAGCTCATGGGAAAACCAAACCATACCGGTTGCTCCCCTGTATTCCCTTGTACTTGTAGCCAATCCATTTTAGCATCTGATTGTGGACTGTGTGGGTCTGTTGTCTCTGCTTAAGTTTGGTTCGGCGGACTTGTTGGAGGGTCACACTGGTGGATGTGGTCCTTTCAGTTTCTCTCCCAGTTTTTTGTCTCACAATTCCCAGTTAATGTCTGTGGTATGACCGTGATGGTGGAAAAGGATTATGTGGTCTATGAGAACAGGATGTCGTCCACAGATGAAGTCAGGGTTAGTCCTCTGGTCTCCCTCTCCAAGGACAGTGTTTATGAGCGGTTTCTCCAGTACAGGTATTTGTGCAGTGATGTGGTTTCTTTGGAGGTTGAGGTGAATACAATGCCTCCTTCCCTCCCAGTAGCTGCTCCAGAGACTCTTTGTGTTGAGTTCAAATTGTCTCTTGCTCAGTGTGACTCCAACGGAGTTAAAGACTATATATGCCGATGGGTATAGCGACTACTACGGAGATGCAGAATTCCCTGTGACCAAGGTGCTATGGCAACCTGTGTATGTGGAGGTTCAGATTCTGGTCCAGTTTGATCATAGCCTTGTTCTACTTCTGGAAGCCTGTTGGGCTACATCCACCTCTAATCCCCCTTGGGATTCAACTTTGGTTGAATCTATTACTATTCTCTCTCTTCCCCTATTACCTTTGGCTTCACCTCTTAAGTCACAGTGGGCTGGGTGGAGGAAGGGCTGTTGGTGTACCTTAGGGATACTAGTGCTGGGTACCCTGAAATTTGGAATGTTCACAGTCCCATCACAGGAGTCACATGATTTATGTGATGGGACTGTGAACATTCCAAATTCTCGTCCCATCTGTATTCTTCCCTCTCTCTCTCTCTCTCTCTCTCTCTCTCTCTCTCTTTGCCACTGTGGAGTAGCAGCGGTGGTGTGGGTGCAGGGGAGTCTTGTTTTGCAGAGTGACTGCTGGGTGACTCGGGGCTGTATCCTGGATTAAATCTGGTAAAGGTGGTGTTTTACCTTGGACTGTCTGCTGGGTGATGGGGCCCAGTCAAGGTTTTACCTTTAACTAAATTGGCGGTAGTTTTAGGACCTCTTTTTCACTGCACTGTACTATATTATTTACCCTGTTAAGTTTGGGGAGGGTTGCCCTTGGGTGCCCCTTTTAAGTTGGAGGGGTGTCACGCCCCCTGCTCCATTTTAATGTTTTCCCCTCCTTTTGCCTTCCAACAGGTTGATTGGTGGGCGTGGTCCCTCCACAAGCTACACCTGTTTAATTCCGAGTTAAAGGAGCTCCAGTGTTGCTGCTTGGGGGCAGTAAATCGCACACCTATCGTAGAACAGACGTCTTGGTTGGTTTTTTGCACCCTCAACATTGCTACACCGACTGCATCCAACACTGCTGTCATACTGATCTCTCATACCCCATTGTACTTAAAATAAATAATTGGTTATCCTGTAAGCCTTTTGTCATATGTCTCATTTTCCAGTTCACAACTAAAATGAGCCAGTCGTAACAGGAAAGTGTTATAGCACGGCAATCTAAGAACACTGCATTATCACCACATACTGGAAATATTATATAATTCCTCTTATGTTATTTCTTTAAAATGAACTATTACTATTATTATTACTAATAATACTTCATACTTCATACTTAATAAAAATAATAACTTCTGTAGAAATATAATTTCAACTGTTAGAAGGAAAGCTAAATCATGCATACTACTTGCAAACCATGACTGTGATTTAATGAAGGTATAGTTTTGAAATAAAATACTTAATACTAATACACTACAAATTACAAAATGCCCATCTCTTATCGGTTGAGTACACTTCACATGTTTATATACTACAATTTCTCCAAAGGAACTGCAATGCCAGAAACCACTTCTTTCCACAAAATGTATTTTATTGCAATGCACTGTACAGAACAATGAACACATCATTTGTAACATTGCATGTCACACAACACAATATTTATGTTTTTTTTTAATGTAATTATATCAATTGTTTTATATTTTGCTGAAAATACAGAACTTCACCAGCTACTGAAACTCTTATTTTGTACTAAAAGTAAATCTAAACATATTAACTGGAAAATATAACAATATATATGCCAATAAAATAAATACAAGTGCAACACACAAGCACAATCAATGTACATAATTGCTCTTATTGCACCGAACGGCAATACTATACACTATTTCAAATAAATACAGAAATGCAACCACACACAACTGCGGGCACAAATGCAAATTACAGGCTGCAAAATGTTTAATACACATTCCTATTTTAAATGTTTTGCCTTTGGTTCCTTTTTTTGAACTTGTAGGGACTCTGTCCATTGACACTGGCTGAACTACAGCATCATCTGTGAGCTCTTCAACAACAGAAACCTCAGTTGCAGTAACGGCTGTTCCTGTTCTCTCTCCCTCATGAGAATATTTTGCGTGTTTTCATTGCTGCATCATCACGTACATGTATAGTCACCTTACTCATCTGCGGAATTGCATCCATGACATCGTCTTTTGAGAACTGATCGCCCGTCTGACCACCTGCTTGCAAAAGATTGTGCTCTAGTTTGACATCCAGTACCTCACCAGGGCTGTCTTCCACAGACAACTTCCCTCTCACCATCATCTTTACCTTGCTTATAAAACATTCAACAACTTTTACATCTTACTCAAGCTGCAGACAGACTTACATCGAACAAGACATATTGCCGAGGGCAAAGTGATACGCTCTGTGAGTCAACACCCACCACTTTGTGTATCACGGCAACTTCCACATTTTCGCCACTCATGACTTCTTCAGACCTTGTGACAATGGACATTGTGGTCTCTTTCGTCATTGTCAGAGAAGTCTGTCCTTCAAAAGCTTGAATGTACACGCTCTTAAACTTGTACCATTACCAGCTCCACCTTCATCTGTCCCCATACGGTGACATTGACCCAACCAGAACTGTCTGCACATTGTACACTGTTTTCAGCAGATAAAGCCTGTCTTTGTTACATTATGACCATCTGTGAAAAACTGCAGGACCTTCAAGATGATGATCTATATACAATTTTAAAAAATCAGCATTGCAACAGAAAACATTTCCAATACTTTAGCATAATAAAAACATTGTAATTTCATCCTCTATTACAACATTTCTAATCATGGACTGCACAATACTCCTACTACTACTTGGACTACTACTAGTTGTAGTACTACTAATAAAAAGAAGATAGAAGAAGAAGACGAAAAACAAGACAACAATTTCTCTCTTACTTCATGTACATTTTCCAAAGATTCAACTTCTCACTGAAATAGTTATGCTGATAATATTAAATTAAATTATTGGCATTTGGCAGACGCTCTTACCCAGAGCAACATACAGTTGATTAGACTAAGCAGGAGACAATCCTCCCCTGGAGCGATTCAGGGTTAAGGGCCTTGCTCAAGGATCCAACGGCTGTGGGTATCTTATTGTGGCTACACCAGGATTAGAACCACCGACCTTGTGTGTCCCAGTCATTTACCACGCTGACATCTGCATAGGTTACACACACGTACTGCTTGGTCATATAAGACACCACACCCCTTTTTGAAATCATGACAGTTTGGTTCCTTTGTGTTTTAACTTATTGACTCTGCTGTGTTAAACAGCTCATGCTCTTCTGGATGGGAAACCACAACATCAGAAAATGTGTCGCTCTGCTGCAAAACGGCCTTAAAATAGGGACTTTTTGACCCCCTTCAGCAGTGGGCTGACATTGTGAATGTAGCCAGAAACATTCACTTCCCCAGCTGCTCGTGCTGCTGTTGCTTCCGTTATAATCACGTGTAAAACAGCACAACATAGAAAACTGTCAATTTATTTCATCCTGCCACAAATGTTTTTTTTACAGCTTGTGTTACAAACATGCCTGTCAATATCAATATCTGTTTTATTACAGGCTATGTGCAACCATTATGTCACATCACTAAATACAAACAGCTGTTCATATATAAATATTTACACAGGAAATATAGCTGCATTCTCTCCTACTTGACAACACTGGACACACAACCACTTATTTACCTGTAATATTCCACTACACCCTAACCCTAACCCTAACCATAACCTTTTCAGCACTACTATCCTATGTTGACAAAAGATCAATATGCAAAAATACGATAATAAATTTATAAAATTCATATGATGTTGTTACTGTGGATTATTTTGTGATATTCTGTCTCTAATTGTTAAAATGTACCTATGATTAAAATTCTACACAGTTCCATTCTTTGTAAGTGGGCAAACCTACAAGATCAGCAAGGGATCAAATAATTATTGCTCCCACTGTAGGTCACTCATGGTGAAAATAATATACACAACGTTATCTCTCTTTTATGAACAAAAACAGAGCAATTTTTAAAAAGTTAATGATTAATATTGTCGACATTGACCTCCATGAAAAATCCAGTTCTCCATTTTCCACCAACTGCCCAAAATCTTTCAGCACCATTCAAAAAGGTTAATATTTTCCATCAATTTCCCACCATATAACCTTTTACTAAATGCAAATATTGAAATTATCAAAGTGGCATTTTAAGACCATGCCACTTAAATTGGGACGTATACATAGACAGCCATAGGTGGTTCCTTTAATAAAGCGTCTATTTTGGGTGATGGCTGTCAAGCAGTATCTGAATAAATTAACTGTTCATTATTAATTTGTTAATTATTGCCGACTATAATCAATGTTATCAATTATATTTCCAAATAAATTAATATGCAGAGCAACCTGTTGGATCAAACTTCATCGAAATGTAAACTCACAACCAAATTAAAATAAAGAAATGATTTACATGTTACCACTAGTATTTCATGTCTAATCTAAAGAGGGAAGTTGAATGACCTTAAAAAACATATTTGTTACAGATAAAGACAACAGCCACTAAGGTGAATGGAAAAAGATACCAACCACAGCTTTTCTTTCCCAAGGTAATCGTAAGAGAGATCAAAATAAAAAATTAAAAAAACCAGAGTATTCCCACACTGACCAACAAGCTGCCCCTACAACCCAGAGCTGCCTGTAAATTCAAAACAGGCAGGCCTCAACAACCACTATCCACATAGACATTATGGGACATAAATATCATGCTGAAAGTCTTAGGGCCAGTTTCGCAGACACAGATCAACTCTAGTCCCGAAAGGATTGCATTTACCTAGCACTTTTATCCAACGTGCTTTACAATTGCTGCCTCTCATTCACACACCAATGGCGAGAGACTGACACGCAAGGTACCAACCAGCACAACAAAACGGCAACCTTCCGACTGCCAGACGACTACTCTTACCTCCTGAGCCAATGTCACCCCAGGCATTAGCGTAGGTAAGTTACGAGTCTGGTCCTAGATTTTTTGGATGGAGAATGGAGAATTCAAACGTAAAATCAAAAATGAAACCGTGACGCTTAGGGTGTTCCGTGGCCACGCTGGGCCCCTGACCCCATAGATAGCGCTATGTTCTGGTGTCTCTTCAGAGGCAGTTAAAGGACGGAAGGGACCATGACACCCTAGATTTGTATGCATCGATAAGGGCATCATTATTGCCAATGGACATGCTTTCTGCATGTGTAAGGGAGAAAAAGAGAGAAACAGGCAGCATTTCTATGTAAATTCAGGTCAACATATAGGCAGGTCAACCAGGCCAAACGTGGCGTCGTTGGCTCAGGAGGTAAGAGCAGTCGTCTGGCAGCTGGAGGGGGAAATATTAAAACACAACGGCAAAAGGGCACGTGTGTGACAATAACATTACATTATTGGCATTTGGCAGACGCTCTTATCCAGGGCAACATACAGTTGATTAGACTAAGCAGGAGACAATCCCCCCCTGGAGCAATGCAGGGTTAAGGGCCTTGCTCAAGGGCCCAACAGCAATGCGGATCTTATTGTGGCTACACCAGGATTAAAACCACCGACCTTGCGTGTCCCAGTCATTTACCTTAACCACTACACTACAGGCCGCCCTGTAACTAGGAGCCAAGCGCTTATTTTTCTTAAAAGATAGCTAATCGAGCTGTAGCATATTTTGGAGAAATAAGACATTTTTCACGATATTGAAAAATATGAAACCTCATTTTATAGACACTTTTTGGATTGTGGGCACTTGCTTTTTCGTATTTGTCATACAAGTTCTGTCATGGTGTAGTGACCAATTGGCGCCACCAGGGGGAAGGGGGCTCATTGCTTTCACCTGGCCCTCATTAGTGCCAGGGAAGCGTTCCCCCTGAGAGTATTTAAGGGCAGTGCTGACTATCGATCGACGCTTTGATGTCCACTGTTCGCTCTGGCGCAAAGCTGGTAAGCACAAGGTAGACTGAGATTGTAGAGTCAGGTAATGAGCTGGTTTGGGTTTCTGACACTTGTTAAAGAAAGAGGTAAGGAAGGTGTTCAGTTTGTTAGTGTGTGTTCACGGCAGACACCTTCCTAAAGGTTCTTTGTTTTCGTTCTCTTTTATTTTTCGTGCCGGTGGTAGAGGGACGGTGTATTTTGGTTTGTGTTTTTCTTCTGAGCTGCGACTCAAGGTTTTATTTTCGTGCCTAGTCTTTTGCTAGGTTGTACTTTTATTTTATCCCCGGTCCGGGGATTTCAGTGCTCTACTTACGCACTTATTTTGGTTGGGTAGTCGCCAATTTTTAAGGGTCGTTTTATTTTCTCATAGCTGTTTTTGGGCTTTATCTTCTGAGTTTTCATCCGTGTTATTTTCTGTTCCTCCCTCTGTTCCGGGAGTATTCCCCAGTTGTATTTGTACATCCCAGTTCCTTTCTCTTCCGCGATTTTGTGGCAAACACGCCAGCATGGGTTAACCTTTAGTCGCATCTGGCTCTCCGACCCATCCTCGACATAACAAGTTCCTGGTGTGTGTCATATCATATTTGGATATGAGGCAGGAATGTGTCGCACCCAACACCACTAGTGGAAAGGCCATATAAAAGAGTAATTAAAAAAACACATTGAATAGGCTATCATGAGAAGGTATCACATAGGTAATTTTTTTAAATATAAAAAATGATGTGCCTAGCAGGCAAGAAGAGGAGCGTGTAGACAAAGTTTGTTGTATTTGCATTCACTTGACATGTAAGGTGGCCTTTGGGCACACAAGAGTGACTCCAGAGTTGCAGAAGGACGGCATAAGTCACGCAATCATACTGCGGTGGTTGCAGTTGCAGTGGGGTTAGTTCTGTCAGGTGATATGCCGAACTGTGTCGAGATCTCCATTGGGTCAGAACCCGCAGTCATGCTCTTATCTCCCTAGCAACAGTGGCGATTCTCATACATCGTAAAAAAGTCAAGTATTGGACAGAGCTATGCACTACCGGGGCATATGGTGCAAAGGCGGTTTCCAAGGAACCCACTCCTTATATCTGTATGGGACAGGTACTACTCCACACCCAGAAAAGGCACAGGAAGAAAAAGAAAAATGTAAAAGTGTGTGTGCGTGTGTGTGTAATGATACTCCCTCCACACTTCCCCCGTAGCCTGATTTATACTTCTGCACCGAATCTACGCAGAGGCGCGTAGCCGCGTTCTCTATGCCATAGGCTATGCAGAGGCTAAGACGCAGTTACATTTCTGGGGAGGTGCGCGTCATGCCGTCGCCTCATAGTATAAAGCAGAAGTATAAATCAGGCTTTACTCTTACAATCAGCCCTCAAATGTGCTCTCTGTTATTATACCATATACCCCCCCCCCACAGACACATATACGTATGCGCACACACGTACACACACACAAACACACATACACACACGTTTGCACATACACGCAATCACACACACATAAACACACGCAAACACACCTACACACACACACACACATATACAGTACGTGCACACACACAGAAGCTGGAGCAATTGAGTGATCCCCTAGCTGAGGTCAGACACATGGTGCTTGAGTCTTGTGACTGCATCTTTTGAAAGGAGCATGCTCCACCTCACTCTGTATTTGCAGTGATTTACAGAAAACTGAGGTGACCGTGAAGTCTGTCAGAACTACATAGTGCCCCCCGCAATTACTGATATCTCCACTTGACCTGAGATTTGATCATCCATAAGGCAGTTTTTCGATGAGAATGCCTCCCATTTCACATTGCTGATGTAATCCAGTATATTTTTCTGACTATTGATCCAATAACACTTTATGGTGAATTAAATTTCACCATTGGAAGGAGAAAACATGCTGAAAACGGGATGGATGGAACGTGACTTTCTAAAACAGGCTCAATCAGTTTTTGCCTATATTGTGTGAATAGCTGGTGATTATAAAGCAGTTTCTGTTCTCTAAATCTGATATATTATTGGGGTATTACTGTCGCACTGTATGACAATAACTAAACAGTGGCAGACCCAGAGAAGCCGGCCCTGCAAGCACAAACCACTCCTGGACAAACAAAAAGCACAAGACATCATATGTCAGATAAGTATTATTACATTTGAATTTGTTTAAGAAATCATTGTGTCTTAAATCTAGTTTTTAAAATAAGGTTAAATGAATTGGCAATGACGGGGATGACATTAACTTTTCATTAGTCACTGTATGTATTAACTACAAACAAATCTATGAGATACATGAAAATGTATATATTAGCAAACAAATACAATAATTTATTCCAATATGATATCATTGATACACATAATGTAGTTCTGAATGAATGATACAACAGACAATGCTCTACAGACTTTTCAGTGGCTGCGTAGTTCATGTAACCTCACTGTAAAGTGTTACTATATTAATAAGAAATAAAGTGGCTTCAGAAAGTAATCAGACTTAACCTGACACTGACATTACCTTGATCCGTGTAGTCACTGGAACCATGAGTATTAGTGCTTTCAAACTCTATATCGTGCTACCGTAGTGATTGAAAACCGCACTATGAAGAAAATCAATTAATGCAAAAAAACCCACACCCAAACCCAAGCTGGACTCGTAAGACAACCTACGCTCCCTTTTATCATGCACTTTTTCACTCCAGGAATAGTTAGCATATTCCATACAAAAAACATTTTACATAGGGGGTTGATTTAAGGTGATTGGGTTACCCAGAGGACAACCAAAAGATCAAGACGAGAGTTACTATTTTTCCGATGTATATTACGTTTGCTTGTTTAGCCTTTGCCAAGGTATTGTCTCAGTGCATGCTGTGTATGGTGTAGGAATCTTGTAAGAATGACAAATAGCTGAACTCTGGATCAAAATCCACAACTGAAGGTCACACAAATGTTTGAGAATGAAGTTTTACTAGTTTAGAGTACATGTTAAAAACATTTGAGAGAATTATTATTTTCCAACCAGACCAAAAAGGTAAAAAACATACAAAAATATATATTTAGTTATTACATACAAAACTACTGTACAAAAGTGCAAAAGAATACAATAAAAATCAACGATACATTATACATTCAGTCTATCTGCCTCTGAAAATTCAGTTGAAGTTTAAAATAAACTGAACTCCAATTACTGAAAAATAAAATTAAAAAACATTTAGTCACATTAAGTCTGAGGTCTCTGTTGCCACCTTTAAGCAACATTCTAGAACACAATATTTCCATGGTTACATTCCACATTCCCTTTTAACAAACCAATGCTTTAACGCTTTCTTCCTGCTCTCGTAATGTTTTTAGTAACTTAAGTGGGCCAAATATTTCAGAGTGTACAGTGGAACATGCACATGCACAAAGCCTAGAAACCTCAGAGACTCCCAGGGAGAAACAAATCTGTTCACAGTACAGCATATACATGAAAACTATTTCTACCAAATATGAATATGGTTATGACTATGATATGAGGTGAATTAACAATGGTGTGACTGTTTTCTTTGGTAACTTAATTTGAAATTCTCAAATCCTACCCGCAATGCTTTCCATTAATTCAAGTGCGTCTGCTATGCAAGCTCTGTGTGTAAGAAACCAGGGCAAACGGCTGCAGGCAAACTGCGGGGGTCAGACGGATGACTGAAGAAGCAGAGAATTCACCGCTGACACAATCCCTCAGGCCCTGTGGTACCTGGCCGGCCAAAGTATTCCTTTTAACCCTTTAAGGAGTGACATCACAAGCATGACTGGAAAGTTCTTAAGTGAACATTCTAATGCTGATGTAACCGCTGGTGACAGAAATCTATGGAGTTCTGGAACACTGACTTAAAATTTTGAGAAAAAAAAAACATTCCAAAATAAAATGTACTCTTCAAAGGGTTAAATAAAGATGGTTAAGCAGGTCAAGATCAGCTCTCAAAGAGATCACTAAATGTTAAGAGAAGTAGTATTTGTGCAGTAACCAAGTAGCTAAACAATTACGAGCAAAAAATCCTAAGTGCCACAAACAGTGAGAGGACTGAAACAAAGTGCAGTACAATACAGTATATGCACAGATAGGGTCAACGCTAAGAAGACACGCTTACTCAAGGCCAACAGTGACCGTACAATGCCCAGGACAGCACATTCCTCACAGTAACCCGGTTCCGCTACTACAGGAAGAGGTGCCGGATCAGCAACCCCCTTCCACTTCCTTTAATACAAGGGTGTCCGTGGTTCTGCTCTCTGTCACGGATTCCCGCTTAGTCATCCACTCCAGGAGGTAGAACCGCACCAAGAGGAAGAAACCTGCAAGGCAGCCAAAGCAGAAACGCTGAATCCCTGAAACTCTCCATCTCCACAAATTTTACAGACAAAGCGTTTCATGTGAAGAACGCCTGAAACGCTGTTACTCAGCAGGGACCCTGTGGCAGAACGTGAGTGGGCAGGTATCTATCACACATAGGGTTCATAATGCTGTAGGTTATACTTGTATGTGGATGGTGTCATAACAAAAAAGTAAATTTGTTATTAAATGGACTGCATTTATATAGCGCCTTTATCCAAACACTGTACTACTGATGCTTCTCATTCACTCATTCACACACACACTCACACATCAACAGTGATTGGCTGCCATGCAAGGCACCAACCAGCTCGTCAGGAGCATTTGGTTGGTTTGTTGTCTTGCTCAAGGTCACTTCAAAACACCCAGGGCGGGATCAATCTGGCAACCCTCCGACTGCCAGACGACCTCTGACATCCTCCTAAGTCAATGTCACCCCACTATCACTTACTGTTACTCAGTAAATACCCTGTTGAAAAAAACAACAGTCCTCCCTCCTGATTTACCCACCCCCCCCTGATATTCCTCTTATGCACCCTATATTCAAAATAAATATGAAATGACACTTACTACGATTATTGTTTTTTGGTTAAAACAGCTCTTCATGAGTGTTTTGCTATTTATAGATGTGATGTTTTTAACTTGTTGAAGGACATATGCACTTGTAATTAAAAGCGCCTGCTGAATGACTAAATTGTGAATGTAAAATGTATATTACAGTACACTACACTGAGAGAAAATTTTGCCGACTTAACAACTTTCTCATCCAGTGTACTCTCAGTCCACATTCGGTAACTCGTTGTGTACTAATGTAAGTAGGCAATACAGTATGTTCAGCAGACAGTACATATTTTGAGGCCACAGTAGTTAGGAGGCTGTTTCTTCCCAGGATTCCCAGCTTTTGTTTCACTTCTATGGTCGAACAAGACTGATGTGATCTATTTACTCTGTGTCTCACTGGTACCTCAAACGCCCACCGGGTGTGGACACACATTTGTTTGCTTACCACTTTCGTCTTGTGTTTGCTATAATCATGAGAAATCAAGTCTACAACCACAAGCAAACAGATTTACTAAATTTAATAGATTTAATAAATAAACACAAGTGGCGCTGTCACAATGTGCCAGCAGTTAAACTTGGTCTGTTTTCTCCTATACAACTATCATTACTGCCTATGACGATTTCGTGCATTTCAGCTTCATTTGAATTTGAATCGTTATGGAAAAGGCACAGAAGGCTATTTTTTGTTGTAAAAAACGAGATGCATCTTCATACCTGGGTTGAAATAGCATTTGTTTTGGATTCAAATACTTTTCTGCATTTGACATTTGACTTGCTTGCCTGGTCTATTGGAACCAATTAAACACCGCAAAGTGTACCCTCCCGCCCATCTGCTCCTCCTTGCAGGCTCAAATGCAGCAGGCAAGATCAAGACCAATAATAAGTATTTGAATCCAAAACAAATACTATTTCGACCCAGGTCTGCGTGTCTTTAGCGGGTAAGCCTCGTGCTTTTTGGCAGTTGAAAACCTGTCCTGTCGTTGGGACAGCAGAACACAGGGGCAGACACACCATAGACTGTAGAAAAGTGCTGTAATGTCACCCACTGACTATCCATGAGCTGGTGAAAAGCGTTTTGAAGCCCAGTTTACCGACGCCGTCATGATGGCGCAGTAGGGCAGCTGAATACGGCTCCTCCACTAACCGTGTGAGAGAGAGCGGCGTAATCTGTCCCCGATTTGTCCACAAAGTATAGCTGTACTGTCCTAATAACACGATAACTTAAAAGAAAATCGGCACATGGGGAGGGATTAGGCGAAGAAAAAAACACTGGTTGCAACCACATTTTCTAGTGGGAAAAAATGATTGACTTTGTATTTTGAGGTCTGAATGACCTACTGGACCCAACCACAGTGGTGCTAGTGAGCACTGTCTATCAGCAAGAGCAGGAATTGAGCCTTGACGCAGAAGGCCGGTTTGGGCCGGTTTACGGCCGGTTTCAGCCGCCCGGGACTCACCTTGCAAGCCGTTGATGATGCAGAACAGGAACAGGGTCACCGCGGACAGGGGCCCGAAGTTCAGGAGCCCCAGGCCCCAGGTGCAGCCGAACAGGCAGCTCAGGCCCCAGATACTGAGGAAGGTGACTTGGTTCTGACCCCACTCCTTTCGGTTCAAGGCCGTGTTCAGAACCAGAACCAGCATGCCCAGGCCCGCTATCACCACCGCCACCGGGAACGTCACGTTGGTGAGGTAGTGGATCACCCAACCGCTGGGAGTGTCCATGATCCAACACCTGACAGCACACCAAGGCCAAAATTATTCCTCAACATGCAATGTAATGGCTTCGATAATATAATAAAATATAATATAATATAACATTAAATAATATAATAAATAATGACTTGAGTTTTAAGACAATATAGGCCTTTTCACACTGCACTGTCCTTGGCCCTAGACTAAGGATAACCCAGAGGTAGTTTATCCTGAGTTCATAATGTGCAAGTTTGAACACTTGCTTAGCCCCAAGCTAAAATCTCGCTAAGATCCAGGCTAAGGACAGTGTGCTATCAACACTAACATTATGAGATCGTTTTCAGTATTTTGTACATATCACAGATATAGTGTCTCTGTTATTATACACTATTATACATACTCTGATACATTCCTATTTTCCTCCCTATCTAAGAATGCAGTCTAAAGCATTTATAGAAACTAAAATGAGTCTTAAACCAAGTCTAAAAACACTCTTGGAATAGCCGACATTTACGAAATAGAAAGAGATCGGCAGATGAATAAGTGTTGTAAACAACATGACAGAATTTTAAGTGTAAATGACGTGACGTGGCACACGTACATTGAGTAGGGACTGGTGATATCACTGCTGGGCGTGATGTCTCGGGTGCCATACACGCCGTTAATGCACACAAACACGACGACGAGGAAGGCGGGGAGACCTGGGGGTCAGAAACAGGGCCGTTAAAATGGTAAATGGCTGCCATTTATATAGCGCCTTTATCCAACGCACTGTACTATTGATGCTTCTCATTCACCAATTCACACACTGCTCTTACCGCCTGAGCCAATGTCGCTAATCCCCCCTGTGGAGTTTATTATCTCACAAACAGCAGGAATCTGCTCCAATTCACCCCCGAGAATGAGTGTGTTGTGCTGTGTCCATTTGGGTTAATAGCTTCTGCTCAATTCAATTTTATTTTAGTTCTATAGCGCTTTTTACAGAAGACCATCACAAAGATGCTTTACAGAGTAGCAGGAGGGCAAACACCAGGCCTGAACCCCCAAACAGCAAGCACACCAGGTAAAAAATAACACCCCAGGAGAGAGAAAAACTCTTAATAGTGGTAAGAAAAAACTCCCTGACAGGAAGAAATTGCAGGAGGCTACCCAGCTTCACTGGACATAAAGGTGCAATGGTAAATGGATATAACAGAAATGTGATTTACATAAATACATCATAACTATTCAAATGGGTTACAGTCGGGAAATATATTAGCTTGAAAAGTTGGAATATGTGTGCGCGTGAGTAAAAGTGTATTTAAATTAGTATTTAAGTGCTTAATGTATTATTATATAGCTTAATATTGTATTCATTACCATACACATGCATGAATTGAGATTGAACATAATACAACACAAATAGAACATAATAGCTTGTTTTAAGTTACTGCTTTTAAGTTACATTTTCTGGCACATCTTGAAAACAGTAAAGCTGTCTCACCTCATTGGCAATATTTTCTAAAATACTAACTAGACTGGCTTATGTTTTGTTTTTCGCAGTGAGTGGAATGTGACCTCTGGGTAAAGCTCCACCTACCGAACCCCAGCAGGCTGCAGACGCGATGGCTGAGGAAGGGGTCCATGGTCCAGTGGACCAGCCAGAAGGCCTTCAGCACCTCCAGGCCCATCCAGGAGAAGGAGCAGAGCAGGGCGTAATGCAGAGCAGCCCCCACCGCCCGGCACACCCACGCCTCCTCGCCCCCCACGTTCGCCAGCACCCCCGTCAGCACGAACAGCGCGCAGAGGAGCAGCAGCGATATGGCCAGGCTCAGATGGATGGGGATGGAGGAATTACTCCTGTCTGGTTTCTTCATGCGTCTGGAGTGAAAAAGCGAAGAAACAAAAAAACAAATGCATCATTGTTTTCGGTGCTCGACTGATCTTCCTTGATTTGTGCAATTGAGCCAACCGAGAGGAGCAGGTTTGCACTTGAGAGTATGTCATGGGTTCCAATACACCAGACAAACCCAGTAAAGTGTAGAAAAGTATTTGAATCCAAAACAAAACTTATTTGACTGGATTTGGCTGTATTTTGTGGATGATTTCACATACATTCAGTGAAATATTAAGAGACAAATTTTACACTTCGCATTTTCAATGTTTGCCGGTGCAACTTTTTTTTTTGCCTTAACCTTTTCCACACCCCACACTTGCATGGAAACAATTAAACCTCAGACACCTAAACAGCCATAAAACCTTGCGCACACACACACACACACACACACACAAAGACACAATGCAAAGCTTATCCCCATTACAGCTGCGACTCATTATCTAGCACTCCCGTCCAGCAGAGGGCAGTATTGAACACAGCAGGCTCTCAGTTCATCCCCATCGCTCGGTGCCTGAGAGCGGGCAGGGCAGTACCTCAGCGCCCGCGTGTACAAGATGACGAGGGCCACGCAGCTGCACAGCGAGATGGCACAGCACACGGATGTGATGTATGTCAGGGCCTCCAGGTTATCCACCGACGAGCTCGGCTTCAGCTCCTGTGGAGACATTGGCTCAGGAGGTAAGAGCAGTCGTCTGGCAGTCGGAGGGTTGCTGGTCTGATCCTGCCCTGGGTGTGTCGAAGTGTCCCTGAGCAAGTCACCTAACCCCCAAATGCTCCTAACGAGCTGGTTAGTGCCATGCATGGCAGCCAATCACTGTTGGTGTCTGTATGAACGGATGAATGGGAAGAATCAATTGTGCAACGCTTTGGATAAAGGCTCTATATGAATGCAGACATTTATTTATTCACTTTTATTCATGTTTATTGTTGCTGCTGTCTTGGCCAGGTCTATATCTCAAGAGACTTCCTGGTTACATAAAAAATAAAAGAGTAATCTGGAAATGAAACCCCACCTTTAGCCAATTAAACAATGTTTACTTTGCGTAAGTACAGTAACTCTGAGACAAAGCCTCTTGTGTTTGATGCAGGAGTAGCTCTGTGTGTGTCTGTTTGCAGAGGGTCTGTTTGTGTAGACAGGATCACAGTGTGTGTCAAAAACTCTTTCATGCAACCTCAGTCTCCGGTGGCTGGTTCCAAACAGACTCTTTTTCTTCCATTCCAGCGTAACCACACTTTTGCTCTTTGATGATGCCTGACTTTTATCAAAAACGCCACTATGTTTAACAGCATAGAAAACCCTCTAAATTATCTTTTTTCAACTTTTGACAAAGTTTGTGATGAGTGACAGGTTGTTTCTTCATGCAAAATAGATTTGAAAAATGAAAACTAAGCTGCTTTATTTTAGGGGTTTAGTGAAGGCGGGTCTTTTCTTACCCTTATTAGTATACAGAATTTTAAGACGACACAATGGTTAATCTGTACAGCTGTGCAAAATGAAAATGGCTCTGTGCTGTATTATCTTAGCAGACTTCAGTAGGTTGAACATAGGTGGGCAGTGGTCATGCAGGCTACATTCGAAACTAAGGAGAACTGCAAGGAGAAGGAAGTGGTGTATACTGGCTCTTTCCAATCACTTATTTTACAGCTCCTTCTAACTATCCTTGCTCCTTTTCCTGCTCCTAGCTCCACCCATCAGATTGGGGGGATGCAAAGCAGGGAGCAAGAAAAGGAGGTAAAGACGGGGAATCCAGAGAACGTGAATTAGGCAAATTTCAGCCTCAGCCTCCAGCTCTAAGACGGAACATTTAACAGGTAGGAATTTCCGTAAAAGATGGCGGACCTCGAACGATTTCCGGGTCAGGCAAAGAACCAGGAGATAGGAGGTCAATCAATAATTAACGTAAGGGATCAATCATAAATTCATTCAGACAATCAATCAACTAACCAACCATTCAGGCAATCAATCAATAAATCCAAATGTTGTTGCACATAAGTCAGGCAGACGGAGTGCTTCTGACCCAGGACACGGTACCCACCACCAGGATGGCGAAGTAGGTGAGGTGGTCACAACGACACTCGGTTCCCTCCTTCGTCCTGCGTGTCTCACAGCCTTCCTGTCTCCAGGTTACTTTCGCTGGGTCTGCACAACACAGGCAACAGGTCCACTGTCAAACTGACATCTCCTTCTGTACATTATCATTCTGTAATATATTATATTAATGGCATTTTTTATGTTTTCTTTTTTAATTTTGTATATTTTCCTTTAGGGAAAATGTATCTGCACATTTAATTTAATTTTAGATTTGGTATTTTTTCATATATATATATTTTTTCTTTACCTCTGTTTGTGTCCCAGAACACACATCTGGTCGTTTCATTTTTCTGTAAAAGAACAAAGAAATACATATGAATACATCAGTTTCACCACAAGATGGCGCCATTGCCTGTCTTTGGCCACATCACATCAGCAGTACGGACTGAATCTTTTGTTTTCAGAAATCCCAGTCTAGCCCTACACATATGTTCTGCATAGTTTTCAGAACACTGTGGCTTGTACCCGAGAATGAGGGGGGGGTGAGGGGCGGATCTGACATTTGATGGCATCTGACATCTGGCTGTTTGAAGTGGTTTTCCGCGCCAGGTGACGTGTGACAGTGGGAGAGGACGCATGGTCGTGTTTCTGACACGGGACACGGGGGCTTTTCGGGAGCCGCACTCTGACAGTGTCAGTTTCGGTTCCCTACCCAGTCCCCACCCCTCACACCCTCCCTACCCAAGTGCGAGGTGAGAAGAGAGGCCTGGCCTCACACACACACACACACTCACACACTCACTCACACACTCACACACTCACACACTCACACACCCAAGGTCATTCATCTGATTCACTTCAGTTTACACTCATTTTATTAGGTATTTAATAGACTTATTTTTCAGACTTATTAGTCTGCTGCTCCTGAATCCTCTCCACTTTTAACGTGTTGTGTGTTCAGGGATGCTCTTCTGCACACCACTGTTGTAATGTGTGATCAGAGATGCTCTTCTGCACACCACTGTTGTAATGTGTGTTCAGAGATGCTCTTCTGCACACCACTGTTGTAATGCATGGTTATTTGCATTACTGTCACCTTCCGGTCAGCTTCTCTTTTGACCTCTCTCATTAACAAGCTGTTTCTGCACACAGAACTGCTGCTCACTGGATATTTTTAGTTTTTCGCACCATTCTCTGCAAATTCTAGACTATTGCGCATGAAAATCCCAGGAGATCAGCAGTTTCTGAGATACTCAATCCACCCTGTCTGGCACCAACAATCATTCCAAAGTCAAAGTGACTTAGATCATATTTCTGGCATCTGGTCTGAAAAGCACCGCAGACTCACCGCCACCGGTGCGTGACGGAAGACGAGCCTCAGCGGCGGGGCGAGGTGGGAGACGACTTTGCCCTCCAGGGAGATGCCCACCACCTCATCCAGGATCCTGTCCTCCGGCGTCTGCGGAACGGGATGGGTAAAGGCTTTATGGGACGTGACCCCAGATCTCCCCAGCAACGACCCCAGGTCTGCCGCTGTTCCCCACTGCCCCCCCCCTTGTGGGATGCACTCTCACCTGGAACAGCGTGTTCTCCTTGTAGTACGTCAGCACCGCGGAGGCTCCGGTCCCCACACTGGGTGCCAGAGAGGGGGGCAGCCAAACTGTCACCGATGGCCCACTTTTCAGGGCTGAGGCCTGTATACAGTACACACACACACACACACACACACGCACACAGTCATACACACACACACACACACACACGCAGTGCTTAGGTGATGTGTTAATGCGATCGACTACACAGCAAGTAATTTTGTCACATGTATATCGTGACCCGCCTCAACCTCTCCTGCAACCCCCGGAGGGTCCCAGTGCAGTCTGGGAAGAACCTGTCTCACCTGCAGGATGACCTCACGGCCTTGGAATCCCTCCCCCAGCCTCTGAGTGGACACCTGGGCACAGGGCAGGTCTACCTGGCCAATCACACCTGACCTCAGTGCCATCTCTTCAATTCTGCGAGGAGAACCCGGGATGGGGGTTAACACTGGGGCCCTCTCCAATCAACAGCACAGTCTGCTTTCAAGCCCTGATCCTGGATCAGTTTGAGCTTGGTTTACACATAATGTAACAGGACATGGCATGGCATAACCCTGCCAAGCTGGTCGATCTGGTCAACCAGCTACCAGCTGTTTAAAAACATAGCTTGGGCTGGTCAAACCAGGTCAAGCTAGGAGCTGGTCTGAACTGGTCAACCAGATAACAGCTTCAAAACCTGTTTATTTCAACAGGGAACATAACATAGCATAGCATAGCATAGCATAGTATTGTATCTAGTAAAACATAGCATAACATACCCAAGCATAGCATAATGTAGCATAGCAGCTATTCCACACGTAAGGCTTGGGGATTACAAAACTGATGTGGAGCGCCTCACAGTTTCATTCTCAGTTTCCCCGAAGACGATATTAAATGGTTAATCGCACATCAGTACAAAGGATATGTAAATTAGGTAACCAACATTTTTGTACAGAGTAATTTTGGTATTACTGAAAATGCCGATAATTCAGTTCAAGGCAGCATAATGACAAGCTTTTTTTCTACAATATCTGCCTTTAAACGTACTGCACAGTGGCCCAGTATCACCACACCGGGTTACTGAGAGACTGAGTGAAACCTGGAACCGTTAAAAATCGGGAACACACACAGCAAATCCCAAAGTGTTAGATTCTTGGTGTCGTGGGAAAAAGTGCACATTTCTGGTGTTCATTTAAGAAAATATAACCATGACTTTTGTTGAAATTACACCAGAGTAAACAGTAAAATCTTGGTGTTAAATACTGTTGGGAGACAGGCAAATTTGTGTACTGGACCACTTCACATATGATAATGACTGCTATTAGTTTCAAGGTTCCCCCTCTGGGGATTTTCCACTGGACTCCAGGGGGGAGCGGGGCAAGGCCCCACTACCATTATGGATTTGAATGGCCCAATCGGAAGTGCTTGGGATAGGTGCAATTCCTTACCACCAATCAGAGGTTACAATTGATTTGTAGATATATTTGAATACATGCAAATGTAACACTATAAACACCAAACTCCATTGCTCTTTGGAACATTTTCCTGACTAATAAACTTTCCTGCTTTTTACTAAGAACTATTTCTTTGTCTTTTAATCCACTTTAGTTTTTCTTTGTCGTAGAAATAGATTTTGTTAAGTTTTGTAAGGTCTTTTTGGAATATTTTGTAATCACTCTTTCTTAAAGTTTGTTTTCATTCTTTTGATGTCTTTCTGTTTCATTAGTTTAAGTCCCTGTTTAAATGATTATTTTGTGTTAATCAATGTGTTTTAAAAAAAGAAAAATAATTTAGAAAATTGAAAAAACCATTAAAGCCACATTTTTACTAAGAACGGTTGATCTGCTTCTTTTACATTACATTATTGGCATTTGGCAGACGCTCTTATCCAGAGCGACGTACAACAAAGTGCATACCCATACCCAGGGATAAGTTCACTGAAAGACCCTAGAGGTAAGTACAATTTCAACTGCTACCTGTACAACAAAGATAAGGACAAGGGCCATTTTTTTTTTTTTTTTTTTTTTTTTTTGAACAAACAAACAGAGCAAAAGTCACCAAAGTTAACTATCCAAACACTGCTTACCTAGCCAACTAAAATACTGATACACAAGTCACAGAGACAACAATTAAGGTTCACAGGGAGGTAGGGAGGGATGGGGAGAGGTGCTGTTTGAAGAGGTGTGTCTTCAGCTTGCGCTTGAAGGTGGGGAGGGATTCTATAGTTCTGACCTCAACTTCACCTTTTCTCATTCCTCAGTAAATTCAGAATTGACTAACAATACCAAGTTAGATTCGGGTGATTCCCATCTGCTCACTCGATCCCCTATTTCTATTTAATTGTTTTCCGCATTTTGTGTAAAACTTTGTAATTTGTGTACTAGAACTAGTTTGCTGTTTTTGAAAAGAAGTATATACGTATTTATAAGCCTTTTAAAGCTGACATTTTACATGAATTTGATGTGTCTCTTAATTTTTGGGTTGGCCTCTACTGCAAATGCAATGGTAGAGGACTACCCACAATGATTAGCATCATTTAAAAATGTACAACATTGTTTATAAATATAACTGCTTAAATGTGTTTTTTCTCACCTTAACTTTCTGCACTGGTTATTAGTTCAGTTTAGCAGTGTTTGTTTAATGAAGTTAGTGCAACCATTACAAGACTAAAACACCAGTTAAGACTGAATAATTCTGTTTCCTAACTGCTCTGAATACTCAGTGCAGTTGTCCAGCTAACTCCGTAATCCTGCTTTGTGAAACAGGGCCCAGTTATCCAGCTAACTCAGTAATCCTGCTTTGTGAAACTGGGGCCAGTTATCCAGCTAACTCAGTAATCCTGCTTTGTGAAACACCTCCTGGCCTGTCTGTATTAATGCTCTGAAGATGAAACATGACAAACGCATGCAATCACATGGTAATACTTCTGTTGCATCCACCAACGCCCATTCTATTCATTGCTGCGAAAAATACAGCTTCCTATTTGCTAGCAAAAGCTCAGCATTTCACTCTAAGTGCTGCACATAACTCTATCTACAATCTCCATGCGGCTGGAGGTGTGAACTGATCACTTCCTTTCACTGCTGATCGAGGAAGAGGGCAGAAAAAGGCAGTAAAAAGGAGGATGTGCAAAAAGGGCGAGGCGCGTACTTACAATTTTGCAGAACGTTCACTGCACAAGTCTTTTTCTGCAGACAACAAAGGGGTAAAAGTGAGTGAAACTCTTCGGTACACGAGTTGCATTTAATTTCATAATGCTGCACCTGCACCAGGCCTGGGTCAAACACGTAATCGTTTTCGATTCAAATACTTTTCTGTGAGATTAAGCCAGTGGACCAGAAGGCAGGGTTTGCACTTTTTGAGAGTATTTCATAGGTTCCAACACACTAGACAAGCTCAGTAAAGTGTAGAAAATAATTTGAATCCAAAACAATGAGGTACAGTGGGAGCAATAATTATTTGATCCCTTGCTGATTTAGTAGGTTTGCCCACTTACAAAGAATGGAACTGTGTAGAATTTTAATATTTTAACATTGAGAGACAGAATATCACAAAATAATCCACAATAACAACATCATATACATTTTATAAATTTTATATCATATTTTCACATGAAATAAGTATTTGATCCATAGAACAATAGGACTTAATACTTGGTGGAGAAACCTTTGTTGGCAAGCACAGAGGTTAGACGTTTGTTGTAGTTTTTCACAAGGTTTGCACAGATCTTGGGAGGGATTTTGGTCCACTCCTCTTTGCAGATCCTCTCCAAATCCTTAAGGTTCCGAGGCTGTTGCTTGATAACTCGAAGCTTCAGCTCCCTCCACAGATTTTCGATGGGATTTAGGTCTGGAGACTAGTTAGGCTACTCCAGGACCTTAATATGCTTCTTTTTGAGCCACTCCTTTGTTGCCTTGGCTGTATGTTTTGGGTCATTGTCATGTAGGAAGACCCATCGACGACCCATTTTCAGTGCTCTCACTGAGGGAAGGATGTTGTCGCCCAAAATTTCCTGGTACATGGCCCCATTCATCTTCCCCTCGATACGGTGAAGTCGTCCTGTCCCCTTAGCTGAGAAACACCCCCAAAGCATAAGGTTTCCACCTCCATGCTTCACAGTGGGGATGGTGTTCTTGGGGTTGCACTCAGCATTTCTCTTCCTCCAAACACGACGAGTCGAGTTGATGCCAAATAGCTCTATTTTGGTCTCATCTGACCACATCACCTTCTCACAAGCCTCCTCTGGATCATCCAGGTGTACTTTGGAAACTTCAGATGGGCCTGTACATGTGCCTTCTTCAGCAGAGGAACCTGCGCGCGCAGCAGGATTTTAATCCTTCATGGTGTAGTGTGTTACTGATGGTTCTCTTTGTGACTGTGGTCCCAACTGCCTTCAGGTCATTAACAAGCTCCTCCTGTGTAGTACTGGGCTGATCCCTGACCTTTCTCATGATCATTGATATCCCACGAGGCGAGATCTTGCGTGGAGCCCCAGACCGAGGGAGATTAGCGGTGACTTTGTGTTTCTTCCATTTTCTAATAATTGCTCCAACAGTTGTCAACTTCTCACCAAGCTGCTTGCTTATTGTCTTGTAGCCCATGCTAGCCTTGTGCAGGTCTACAATTTTGTCCCTGATGTCCTTAGACAGCTCCTTTGTCTTGGCCATGGTGGAAATGTTGGAATCTGATTGTGTGGACAGGTGTCTTTTATACAGCTACATAACGATGTAACGAGTTGACACAGGTGTTTTGGGTAATGAGTTGAGATTAGGAGTGCTTCTTAATGGAAAACTAACTGGTCTGTGGGAGCCAGAATTATTGCTGATTGGTAGGGGATCAAATACTTACTTCATGCAAACATGTGATAATACATTTATCAAATTAATATAATGTTGTTATTGTGGATTATTTTGTGATATTCTGTCTCTGAATGTTAAAATGTACCTATGATTAAAATTCTACACAGTTCCATTCTTTGTAAGTGGGCAAACCTACAAAATCAGTACTGTACTGTACCACTGTATTTGACCCAGGTCTGTATTTCACCACGACACTGGTTACTGGTAGCAGGGATGGAATCTATACGCTATTAAGTATGCATCTAAAGCTACAATGTATTAAGTATGCATGCAAGTATGCATTTGTTTCTTATAAGTCTTACATCTTTGTGGAGAAAAAAGGTCCATTTCAGGATTCTGTGCCAACCTCTGATCTTAATTATTTAATTAGCTCAATTGTGTCTTCTTGATCTGACATTTGCATTACAGTAGCACCAAATACATTGGTAGCACAAATACTGCAAGTGCATCCTAAAGACTTTACTGTGTTTAGTACAGGAGAGCGCACAGCAGTGTCTCAAACACAGCACCATGGAGGGCAGTGTCTCAAACACGTACGCCGGCTTTTACTCCAGCCTCAGATTGTGATTATAAAATTAGTTCAATCATTTGCTGAATTTGGGCTGCAGGTTTGCATGTAATGTGAATATAAAGTGAAATATGTAACATATGTCATCTGAATAACAACTGTCACTTATAGTCGGAGCTTTATTCCATTTAGATGCATAGTGTGGTCAAATGTGAAACTGGAATCAATCAAGGCAGCATTCATTGGATGGACTGAAAGCTTGCATACACAACAAGTTAAGACTGGCTCACAGTATAGAGCAGTGAAAAAACGGAAACTAAGGTGATTGGTGGCCAGAACTGGAGTTGTGCGGCTCTCTGTGATGAAAAGAAGGCTTGCTTACGGCAGTCCTCCTGGTGCCCGTAGAACTTGAAGGATTCCTGGACTCTGGTTTCTATGAAATCCCCTTTTTCGCTTCCGTTCACAATTCCATAATTCCCAGAGGCAGCCTTGTTTCCCTTGCTGGACAGGCCGGCACAGCAGGACTCCTGGAGGGCGGCGCTCTTACACAGGGTGTAGTTCCTGTCTCCTAAGTTTACCTCCAGGAGGTCTAGGAGAGGTTCCCAAAACACGCAGAACAAGCTCTTCCCTCCGGCCACAGGAAGAGGGATCGTAGAGGAATTCTCGCAATTCCCGGTGATATCCCCCTGGATAGACAGTGTGGTTTCGTTTGCCGCGATGGTAATGTTCCCACACCCTTTGCCAACATCAAACCAGACATTCCGGGATTTTCCATGAATCCATTCCCCACACATCTGCAAATCCCTCACGTATTCACCGGCACCTGTATGGATACAAACCAAAACAACATTACAAAAATGACTTATTCTTATAAATATGAGCACTTCGTAACATTCAAAGGAAAGCACACAGCAGATGTAATACCTGGCTGATATAACTTTGAAATGCACATTTTGTGTTTGCAGACACTATAGTATCTTAGTTTATTGCTACTGTGTAATGTGCTTCCATATCTCACCCTGGTGTAGTAGGGCCAGGAAAAGAGCCAGTTTCAAGACCCCTCTCGTTTTGCCTCTCTCCATTGCAGTGGAATGACCTTTGACCCCTGTAAGAATGGAGACAAACAGCATGTACCTGTCAGCCTAAATAAATGACAACTCTCACAGTCCTTTCAACCACATTTGGTCACCAGGAGACCAAGTGCACAAAGAGTTTCCAAACGCTCATTTTGTCACGACAGCAGAGTCTCGCTCGGTGAAATTCTCATTCCAATCCCACTTTCCGGAAAAATACTTCCGCAAAAGGATGCGCTGATGTTTTCTTGCTCAGAGGAAAGATTGGGAGTGCCTAACTTCTGCTTCTAGCTCCTAGATGGAACATTTAAGGGGTTGGAAGGATCCATTTCCAGGTACAGGCATTATCCAGAGTGACATACAATAAAGAAAAGCTCTGTTACTGAGGAAGGAAAAAACTTGCGGAGCTCTCCGTGTGAACACATGGCCATGGTAGGGCTTGGACTTCATCTTAGTCCTCATCAGCACTCAGCACAAGGACCTGTGTTTTCTGACTGTGACCACTGAACCACCAATGATGTGCATGTGTGGGCACACACTGCAGTCAGTGCAGCTGAGGCAGACAGTGAAGGTGCATCTCCCTTTTCAGAGGAAATGAAATGTCCAGGCACCATGCAAGCATTGGTGGTTCAGTGGTAGAATTCTCGCCTGCCACGCGGGAGACCCGGGTCCGATTCCCGGCCAATGCAGACTGCGTTCTTGTTTTGTTTTCCCGTAGGGCAGAGCACAGTGCCTCCTGGCTGACAGACACCTTCTCTTCCAGACTGTGTGTTGACCTGTGCAGCTGCCGGCAACAGTTGATCAGGGGTGCTCAGTCTCATCCAAAAATGGCTGAGCTGTCAAAGTCCCAAGACACCAATTGCTTCTGACAAGCTGATTGGTGCCTTGCATGGCAGCCAATTGGTGTGAGTGAATAAGAAGCATCAATTGTACAGCACCTCGGATTAAGGCACTATATAAATGCTGATATTTACCATTTAGCCCGGCACTAACACACCCAACTCTTCTTATCAAGGTGTTGATTGAAGACCATGATTAGTTCATTAGTGCGTTCACCCACACACCAGCCATTTTTGGATAAGACTGGACACACCTGATCTAGAACAATGCGTTCACAGGAAGAGCCACTCAGCAGCCCATGAAGTGAGAACATGCATGCCTATGATGCATATGAGCATGCCGTTTCTGTCTCGATGTCTCATTCGATAGACGCTCTTCACTGCAAACACACACTTTCACTCTCAGTGCACGCAGATGCAGCACTTTCCAAAGTGAATAATTACCCCTCATCTATGACTCATCTCACACCGATCCCCAAGACTAAACGCTCTTTTGCATGTTTTATGGGAGTCTGCACACTGTACTTTGGTCACTCACGAAATTTAACAGCTGTGTAGGCGCGCCTGAGGGCAGGAGGATCAGGTTTCAGTAGACCTGAATAAGATTCAGCCATTCGCTGCTCCTGTTTCTATGGCGACGTGCTGGACTTGTAACGATCACATGACATCCTGCAGCACAGTCAAGCATTGGTGGTTCAGTGGTAGAATTCTCGCCTGCCACGCGGGAGGCCCGGGTTCGATTCCCGGCCAATGCAGACTTCCCCGTTTTATAAAACCCGCCCTTCCCTCTCCACCCACACAACCCGGCCGCAGGTCCACGTGCTGATCGCCACTCATCCCCTCCCTCTCCACCCACACAACCCGGTGCTGATCTGCGTCCCGTCCTGCTGTCCTGCCCTCGTCCCCACCCACCATTCTCCGAATAGAAGGCGAACTGAAGAAAATGAGGACATTTTTTGAGGGGCCCTGAACGTAACTTGACCACTTTGATAAAAAAAAGTTCAATACTGTGGCAGGAGAGGTACACATTTAAGCACTCAGAAGCTATTTTCTCTCTGTACCGTGGGTTGTCCAAAGTGTTATTTAGGTAACAGTCTCTAAATACACAGCCTGGGTTTTTTTAGTGGGTGACACCCGAGGGAAAGCTTCCTGTTCTCAGCCTAACTGTAGGTGTATACCAACACTTTCTTTGCTGATGTTCCGTATTTCTATTTGGACTCGCTATTATAATAAAGGCCTTTAATCGGAATCCTGACTGCCATAACTTGTCAAGTGTTGTCATGGATTAACGTTTACACTAAAGCAAAATTATTGTTTGGGGTTTTTTTCTATGTGTAATGATAACTGATCTTACTGTAAATGACTAACTAAATCAAAAAGTAAATTTGCTGCCATGTGAAAACAGGAAAAGTACGAGCACCAGCACTTTCAGTAATGGTATGTATGTAATTTTGCCATTTAGCACACAACACAGAAGGTTCAGATATTTCAGTAAAAATGCCCCCCTACTGTACAGACCTCTGTCTGAGTATATTATCAAACTGTGCAGCGCCATCAAATGAAATAATGACATTCATTGCAGACTGAACTTTGGTTTAGCGTTAAAATAAGAAACGAGAATAAGAACACATTGCCGGATTAAAAAATTCACTTGGGAACGTCCCTGTTCTGCTGGTCTTTCCCTGATAATGCGACAAAACATCCTCAGGATGCCGATTCGCTTCCAAGGTCTTCACAGGAGTGCCATACCCAAACTCTCCACCAGGGGTCTCAGATACCAGCCCTGCGGAGACACTGGCCATGTCTGAAACAGCTTACTTGCCTACTATCAAGTATACAAGTTGCATACAAGCTGTATAACTCAATAGTAGGCAATAAGCTGTTTCGGACGTGGCTACAGTGTCCGCAGGATCTCGTGGTTCAACAACAGCTTTCAGTCCGCAGGCAGGTCAAGGCTAGCTTTGGGAACATGGAGTGTAGATAATTATTGACTTAAATTATGCACTTAAGCATGGGTACATACATACTGAAAGCCAACAGACGGTACAGCCATCCAGGATCTGAGTACGAGATCCCTGCTCTACAGAAACATAGAGCATAGGCAGCGGCAACTCATTGGACTACGTCCTCTTTGGACCAGGTTCACAGACTCAGATTAAATCGAAATCCTGGATTAGATTCTCCAAACAAAACTCAATTTAGTCCAGGATTGAGCTTAATCTATGTGAAACTGTAGAGTTTGATCCACTATGACCATTGTTAATCGGCCTAGTAGGGACTAAATTACATTTTATACTCTATTAAAGGTAAAAGTTCTCAATCAGCGATGGTTTTACACTGAACATTTTACACTGGCGGTGAAAACAGGACAGATTACAGACACACGCAGACACACACAGATGAAAAGCAGGGATATCATATTCCAACCCCAGAGTAAATTGCCAGAAATACGATCGGCTGGGTGCTTTGGAAAAGTGTGATAGCATGCTTTATCTGTTCTTTTTGAGTTCCCTAACCTCATCCTGTCTGACTGCAGTGCAATTTAACTCCTCTCTTTATCTCCCACAGAAAGGGAAATCGAGAAACCATGAGAACGCCTCAGCTCCCACAGAATGTTAAGCTTCATTAGAAACTCTGCAGTGTTAGAAAGTTTTTCCCCCCTGCAAATGGATGATCTGTAAGAAGAAAATGAAACCGGTTTGTGGCAACAGGGCAACATGTCCCACACTGAACAGAGGATAGACTCACATCTGCACTCCCAGAACCAAAGTGACAGTGAGTGGACTTTTGTACTTTTGTTGGCACTTCCAAAAAAGCAGTACCTCTATTTCTGAGAATGTGCACTGCAAGTAGAGTTTCCTCTGTGTTATTAACAGCTAACAGCTCCTAGCATGTCCCTGCATGCTACAGACCTGGCCCTGGTTCAGCTACTCAAACTTCAGAATGCATATTTCACCAGGTCGAAACTGATCTACCACACACCCATGTACACACATCTATGCACAAATACACATATTCACCACACACCCACATACACCACACACACATACACACATATACACACAAACACATTCACCACACACACATACATACATATACACACACACATACACGCATACACACACACATGCATACACACCACACACACATACACACATATACACACACACACACACGCACGCATACACTTGACAACACACCTAAAGAAAATTCAGTGCTCCTGCTGTCAGCTAGACTGAAGGTTGGGTTCAAACTCTAGGGTTAACTTTGCAAGCAAAAATGCAAAAAAACTAAATAAAAACTTGCTTCCCCTCCCACTATGTGCATGTGAACAATGAATTTTTATTTGAGCAAGGTGAAGACACACCTCTTTAAACTTCCCCTTACAGCTCCCATTCTCTATTGTCCCGTACAAGTTTTTCCTGTGGTAAAGAATGTTCCTGTTCTGCTTAAATAGGGGGGGGGGGGGTGATTTTCAGGAGTGCACCATCTCCTCTTGCCTTCCTGACCCAAAAGTTTAAGACTAATTTTCATTTAATTCATTTCAGTAGTTGGCATGTTGTCAAAAAAATAAACACTTCCTAGTGCTTGCTGTCTCACCTTTCCCCCGCACAAAGCACAGTAAAGTAGTATAAGGCATAGTAGAGGACACTAATGTGTAAAGTACAGTGTAAAGGAGAATAGTCAATTGTATGGACCTATAGGGTACCACAAGCATTTTTAGACACTTTTCATACCTTAATTTCTGAGAGCGCAAGAGTGTTTTAAAAAGGGCAGCGGTTGAATCAACCAAGGTCAGCAATGTCTACAAAACCAGGCTAGGAGGAACAGTCCTCACCACACATATTTCAAATACGTAACATCAGAAGTTTCTGCGGATGCACTCATTTCAACCCAAGGCCAACAGTACTCAACGTGTATGAAAACCTCCGCAGACGTATGAAAACCATCTCTTGCAGGCACTCTGAGGTCAGGTCCTGAAATTCCACATGACCTTACTTCAATACTTTGAATTCTCGCATTGACTCACCTTTCGAAAAAGAAAATCAAACAAGTTGTTCACTCTGAGTACGTGACTTAAAAATGCGTGTATCCCGTCAGATATGACTGCAATCTGGCATTATTTTGTCTACCTGACTTAATGCCTCACTGAGAAATGCAGTGAAAATGGGGGCTCTCACTGGGAGCAAGTATATCATGACAAAGGTTGGATGCTCCAGTGATTCTATGTTGCCCTTACTTGTGAAGTGAACTGCCTCAGTTTTGAGGCACTCACTCTCATTGAGTGATGCACAATAGATGTTTCTAGAACGGGCTTCTGAGTGTAAGTTGCTCACCACAAACTGAAACCTGGGCTCAAGAACAGATACTGGGTTCGAGCCCTGGTGGCTAGGGTCAGGGGTCCCAAACTGCAGTCCTAGAGGGTTAAAGAGCCAGTTGATTTTGTGGTTTCCTTTTAACCGACAGCCTGTTCACACTTTGGAAACAATGTGTGTTGTGCTCAAACACACCAAAATACAGCCAGCACTGCAGCCCCCAAGACCTGCAAAGTTACATTACATTACATTACGTGGCATTTAGCAGACGCTCTTATCCAGAGCGACGTACAACAAAGTGCAAATCAAACACAAGAACAAGCGCAAAAGTGGACCTGAGAGGACAGTACAATTCCGAAAGTGTGTGTGTGTAACATCTACAGTACATGTACTGTGTGTAACATCTACAGTACATCTAGTGGACTCGCTAAATTATTACAATGTAACATTACAGCCATTTAGCAGATGCTCTAATCTAAAGCAATTTACTTAGCTTTTACATTTTTGCATAGTAAATGGCAGGCATTTATATAGCGCCTTTATCCAAAGCGCTGTACAATTGATGCTTCTCCATTCACCCATTCATACACACACTCACACACTGACGGCGATTGGCTGCCATGCAAGGCCCCGACCAGCTTTATCAGGAGCATTTGGGGGTTAGGTGCTCAGGGACACTTCGACACAGCCCGGGCGGGGGATCAAACTGGCAACCCTCTGACTGCCAGACGACTGCTCTCACTGCCTGAGCCATGTCGCCCCGTATACATTTATAGTGATCACTTTATTAGGTTTGGCTATTGGATTAGTTAGTGTGGCTGATGGGCATCGCCAGAAGAACAGTGGAAGCTGTCTAGGACAGATCTCTGCATGCTGTGTTTTACATTCAACATTACCAAGAAGGTTTGCTATGAAAATTTTACAAAATTTTGTTTAAATGCTTAAGAGGCAAATGTCCATTTGTCACAACGAAACTTTTTAGGTGGTTTCGCTATGTTTGGAAAGCATTTTGAGGCACACTTTAATGTAATATAAATGAAGCTATTGGTAGTAGTAGTAGTAGTAGTAGTAGTAGTAGTAGTATACAGCTGTATAGGTATATGTATAGCTGTGGAGGAGACAGACAGTGCTCCCACACCCGCCGTTTCAAACAGCTCGCTTTAGAGGCTAGGACGAAAGCCAGGGTCGAGCGCTGAGTTTGTGGACAACGCAGGTGTATAAACAAAACCGCCCGGTTGAGACAGGAAAACCAAGTTAACGAAAAACATACATTATCCTCCATTTGTGATGGTTGACAAACTGTACTCAAAAACATCGTAGAGAGGTTACACGCGTGTTATAATCGGATTCTGAGAACACTTGTAGTAGCCTATTTAGTATTTTGTTATTAGATTTGTTTGTTATCCACGGGAGACATTAAAATAGCCTAAACAGAACAGAGTACAATACCCTGTCACTCCCACATTAAAACGTGCGCCAAGTGGATTCACTTAATGATTACCGTGGATTAGCTAACCGATTAACACACAGTGTTAATGTGAGTGTGTGTATATGTGTGCTCGACATTTTCGAACAGTTATCCCAGTAAAGTTATCTCTCGTTGCAATAAATTCCCCTAACCGGTAACTTAAGATAACGTTTAAAAATGTATAGCCCTGGAAACCGGGCACACTTTGATTGTTGCTGTCGTAAGCCCACGACTCAAAAATATGGTATAGCTCGCTTACAGTGCGTGAACGTCTTGGTCTATTGCCGTTAGCACCGTCGCCAAAGACGTATTGCTATCTGTCTCCGAACTGCGTGGACTCTGAACTTTTGGCCGTTGAGCGGGCGAGCTCAGTGGCCGTGTTATCTGTTTCACCACCTGCAAGTAGGCTATTACAATTGGTCTAGTTTATTCAAATTGGAAAGTGGCTTTCCAACAGTTCCAAAATTTAGGAACTGTTAAGTATCATTATGCCAGTCATAAATCATCTAATTTTGCCGCGGCTACTGGGCTACAGATACAGAAAAAGTGATAACCATCGCGTTACCTCGGAGACCTGTGGACTTCGCCCGTAAGGCTAAATTCCACAAACTTTAAAACGGGTTGATATTAGACCTATTATTAATCTAAAAGATAAGACACAAATCAAAGAATGTGCTCACACTCGAACACCACGTAACGTAATGCCTTGAAACCCAAAGGAAATGCATTAGAAATAAAAATCAAATATCAAAATTAAATACTGTAAATTAATATATTTATCAAATAAAAGACGATCAAGGTGCAACTGCTGACACACAGAACTGAAAACGTGATCGTTATCATATAAGCAGATAAATAACACCCGCTCCTAAAAGAGAAACGTTAGTTCACATAACATACAAAACATTTGCAAATTATTTGTCACATTGCAAATCAAGTTTATTCTGTCCGTATAATAATAATAATAATAATAATAATAATAATAATAATAATAATAATAATAATAACACGGTCGGTGTTAGAGTAAACACAATTGATGTCATACTAAATAATCGTGATTGACCCGTTTTACTGTCATTTTTCCCGTTAAATATGCTACATTAAAACAACAGAGGTGTTAAGCAAAGGCGATTTTTACCTTCTTGATCGCTCCTTATCTGTACACAGCACTGTGCTACTGTTTCTGAGTATCTACTGAATATTTGTGCGTTTCAGGAAGTTCACACTCCAGCTCACACGACCGAGACACGCCGCTTGCTCCAATCGGATTTTTTATTCAGTCACAGTAAGAAAAAAAAAAAAAAAAAAAGAGCACAAGTCGCTCAAGTGCACTCAGCAGTCCAACCCCTTCCCCCGTTTGGAGACTCCGGGGTTTTGAAACGACACCTGTCACTCTCAGACACTGTCTGGCCGACACGAAACGAAAGCCACTACCGCACCAGTGAGAGCATCAGCGTCCGATATGGTGACAGCACTGTCGTGATCCTTGCTCTCTACATAAACAAGAGAGAGAAGAAATTTGGCCAGAGGCGGCGTCTGCATGGCCAAGGTGTGTGCGTCTGGCTGGCTGCGAGCACGTGACAGAGAAGGAGCTCGGTTTGTGTGGATTCGTCTTTACATAAAAACGGAATGAAAGAGTCACGTTGGAATGAGGGCAGAGTTGAATACAATTACACCATTATTTTTACATAACGTTTTATTGTCGTCATTTACGGATTTTAGGTTATTTATACCCAATGGCATGACGCAGATTTATAGTTTACAACGACAAAAAAAAAAAAAAAAACGCACCACTGTTGTCTTACTTCAGCCTACATACTGCGTTCCAGTAGGTTGGCAGAACAGCATCCATAATAATAATAAACATGTTGTGATCGCCTGGTTTTGACTTTCAAAGTTTCAAAACATTTTCTTGAGAGACATTAGAGTCGTGCAGGCATAGAGTTCCTGCCCATTGGAATCTTGCTTAAAGCTATATTTTTGAGAGCAGGACTAGAGATGGTGTTTTTTTTTAATGGCGGACTGGAATGCACCTGGTTTCTTTATGTCTTCAGTGGCGTTTGCAAGTGCCTCAGGTTAACAGTATGTATTTGTATGTGTGTGTGTGTGTGTGTGTCTGTGTGTCTGTGTGTGGTTGTGTGTATGCCTGTGTGTGTGTCTGTGTGTGTGTTTGTCTATAATTGCAGTAATAGGATGCGTGGTGGAGGTTCATTTTGGGGAAAGGTGTTGGCGTAGCTGGAGAACTGATTTTGGCCCACTCCATAGACACGGTGCAAGGTGTCTGGTTAAGACCGGAACCTGAGGGCCATGTCAAATCTTGTTGACAGGAGGGGCGGAGATTGCTGTGGCCTGCGGTCAGACTCCTCTCTCCATTCAGAGTGACAGCCCTGCAGACACTGGGGGCATACACACACACACACACACACGCATACACACACACGTACAGTCACACACACATACACACGTTGTCACACACACATGTACACACATACACACACATAACGACAGAAGTACGTGCATTCACACACATACACACGTACAGTCACACACACACATACACACACGTACAGTCACACACACACACACACACACACACGTACAGTCACTCAGACACACACTTACACACACGTACAGTCACACACACATACACACATGTACAGTCACACACATACACACACGTACAGTCACACACACACATACGCACACGTACACTCACACACACATACACACAGTGGCAGCCCTGCAAGGAAAAGGTGAGGGGGGTGGCAACCATGCAGAGATATGATACCTCAAGGACTAGGAGTGTGAACCAACTGCACACAGGCGGTATCTTTGAGCTGATCTCCTAACAACATATCCAGCCTGGGATTATATAAGGGCCCCATAACCACTAACCCTGATGGGGGAAAGTGCCAGTTTAACCGTTTATTTCAACACCCTGAAAGCACTGTTGCCACAGAGAAGGTAAACGGTGTAGTGGATGGTCTACTGCAGAAGACTACAGAAATGTCCCACAGTGTTGTGGAGTTCAGCTCCATTGGACCAGATTGTGGTTGTTTCTGTGGTCCTGGCTGATGTGCACAATTCTCAGAAATACTGCTTTTCTGTTAAATCTTCTTCCTCCTTCTCTCCCCGCAGATCACAGGCTCTATGCTCTGCTGACACAATTTTGGTCAGAGCCGAGTTCCTCCTCAAAAAACACGTCTGGTCTGTCTGTCCTCGAAAACTGCATCTTGTTTGTGGCGATTGGTGATGATTACAGCAGGTACAGTCATATTACTGTACGGTCGTTGGTTTGTTGACGTGGTGCCAACGGGGCAGCGGCAATTTTGCCCCCTCCTCTGCGTCTCTGTAACTGTGAGCTCAGGAAGCCTCTGAGAGGAGATTACCCTCCCTGTGTGATTACAGCCTGTAAACACACACTCATTCACACACACACACACTCATTCACAGACACTCATTTACACACACACATTCACACACACTCACACACATATACACTCACACACACACACATATATACACACTCAAAGGCATACACACTCACACATACACACTCACACACATGCTCATTCACACACATACACACTCACACACACATATACACACACACACACACACGCACACACAGGCATACACTCACACATACACACACGCACTGATTCACACACACATATACACACACACACACAGGCATACACTCACACACAGGCATACACTCACACATACACACACACACGGGCATACACACACACTCACACAGGCATATACTCACGCACACACACTAATTGACAGAAACATTCACACTCACACGGGCACACACACACTCACACAGGCACATACTCACACACACACACACACACACACGCTCATTCACACACATTTTCACATACATATTCACACTCACACGGGCACACACACTCACACAGGCATATACTCACACATACACACATACACACAGATGCTGAGAATATACTTTAATATTAGCAGGACTTCTATGTGTGAACCTATGCAGGAAAGCTTAGTGCTCAAATTACTTCAAAATAAAAATACTACAGATGTTCAGGACATTGGTAAGACATCAGATGATGTTGAGATTTTGTGCTGTTCAGTGTGCTACACGTGATAAGCGATGTTAAAATGAGGGTTTCCCAGCTCCCTCGTATCTGTCTCTCAGAGAAGAGCAGAGCTGCTTTTTGGCCCTCAAACCTCCAAACTTTGTTTGTAGTGCCTTTTGTTGTTTGAAGCCTTTCCAGTCACTCAGAGTCAAATGCAGTTGTGGAATATCCAAAAATGTCACCATGAAAGTGATTCTTGTTTTCCAGCTCTTCAGTAATTACAGTAATCTAGTACTGTATGTGGGCGTGTTTGTGTTTAGTGCATTATAATAGCCTCTCTGCTCATTATAGCGTCAGGGAGGTAATGGTGGGTGTTGTCGTACTTCTGTTTTGTTTCTCATTCATTTCAAATTATCACCTTCTCAGTTTTGCTCCTTCTCTTTTTTTCTCCTTCCTTCCCTCGCCTTCCTTCTAAAGTCTTTTCTTTTATCTTCTCTTCCCTCCCCCTTTTATATGTCTATCTCTACCCCTGTTTCTCAAAGTTAGAGCTTCCATCTTGCCTTGTGCCCGTTATGTCACCTGAACAATGCCTACATTTGTCTCTTTTGAACACCCTTATGATCTGAGGGTTATATTCAGGACTATTCGTCACACCTAAAACCTAGCTTTGCGTTGGCCAAACATTTCAGAACAACGACAAACAGAAATTGTGAAACATTTAATCTAAAGTACGCAATCCCGAATCATAACCCTCCATAAAGCTCTCTTCTTGTCTGAGTCAGCGCCAAAAAAACAAAAAACTGAACAGACTCTCTCTGTTCCAATACCAGAAATACCCCCCCGCGCTTTGTTTGGTCTCCATCTGTCTGTTTGTCTGTCAGTCTCTCTCCCCCTCTTTCTCTGGCTATGTCTCTCTCTCTGTCTTGCTCCTTATCTTGCTCCCTATCTCTCTCTGTCTTTCTCTCTCTCCCCATCTCTCTCTATCTCTCCCTCTCTCTTTCTTACCAGCATCTCAGTCTCCCTCTGTTCTTTTTTGTTTCTCTGCCATTTTCACCCCCGTTGTCTCACTCCCTCACCCTTTCTCCCCCTCCCCCCCTCTCTCTCCATCTCCCCCTCTCTCTCTCCCTCTCCCTCTCTCGCTCTCTCTCCCTCTCTCTTTGTCACCAGCACCCCAATCTCGCCCTGTACATTTTTTGTTTCTCTGTGCTTTCACACACCCTAGCCCCCCCCTCCAGTCTCTCACTCCCTCACCCTTTCTGTGAATCCCCCTTCCTACTCCCCCCCTCTCTCTCTGTCTCTCTGTCTCTCTCCCTCTCTCCCCCCTCCTCCTCTCTCTCTTTCCTCTCAGATGAAGGAAGGGCAGTCCTGAATGGGTGGACTGCCTCCTGCCTATGACACACGTCTGTGGCACGGAGCTGACTGAGGGTAGCGTTAAGCGATCGCGTCACACAGCCCCCCCCCCCCCCCCCCCCCCCCCCCCCCCCACAGAGCAGACAGACACGCATGCCCGGCTGGGGGGATAACGGCAGGACGCTAACGCCTGCATTATTAATAACGCCTCTCCTCAGGGCTGATCCGCGTGGGCACACTAAGAGGCTCCACGGCAGACAAACAGGCCCCTGTACGCCAGGCCTGGCCCCAGACCACATCCCTCTCACACACAGTGGAGGCACGTTTCTGTGCTTTAGGTTACACATTTCCCAAATGTACCCTCAAACTACAATAATGTACTAATAAGTACCTTTTTACAAGCAAAGGAGGTACACATGAATTATGTATTGCTGGCTAGAGGTACTATTTTATGTACCTACAGGGTGTCATCCCAGTGACAAGCATTGTACCCTTTTGAGCACTTTTTCATACCCCTTATATTTCTGAGAGTGCAGCCATGCTGTTATATTACCGTAATTAGCTTACCAGAGAGACACCTATTCATGGGTACCATTTTGACAACTGAGAATCACAGATAGTATAATTTTGAGATATCAAGACTTTAAAGCTCTTGTACCCTGCAGAAAAAAAGAAGCTACCAGCACTAGCTGGTTGATCAGCTCATACCCAGCAATTTTCAAGCTGGCTGGATTTTACAGCAGGGTAGCATGTTGAAAACTAGAAAGAATGCACTCAGTAAGACTGAACACCTCTACCAAGACACAGCAGTCTGAATGTGAATGTTTTTGAGAAAAAGGTCATGGGGTCACAATAATAAGGAGATTTCTTCCTCTTGGGAACGTGAATGTGCCCTGCAAATTTCATGCCAATCCAACCATTACTGTTTCAGAAATGTTGATCGCAATTGGAATGTTTGGCCTGATGGTGGCGCTAGAGGAAAGGTCATGGGGTCACACAATTCAATGTGTTTCTTCATCCTAGTTGCTTGAATCTACACAGCAAATCTCATGCCAATCTGGCTATTACTTTTCCAGTTATGGCTGTCAAGACACACCACTGGGTACAGCAGTAGGCCTACTTTACCGCCAAGCTACAGCAGCAATGGTGGAGGGTGTATTGGGAGTTATATTACAGTACATCCTCACCAGGCATATTACAACATCTCCAAGCTGACTAAAAATACCCCTGCGCTCACCTGATACAGGCACGGGTCCCTGTGTCAGCAATTAAACCACCTGGCTGTTGGCTCTGAACATTTTTCATTTCCAAAGTTCTGGCCTCAACTTTAATGTGTGACTGGTATATATCTTTTTTGCTTTAGTTTTAGATTAAATTGTAGTAAAGGCCTGATGTTGTTGTTGTGGATTGAGAATAACAGAAACCCTTTAACTTTTAAATGGACAAATTTAAAAACAACTCAAGAAATGTAAATGCATTAAAATGCCCCACTGTTACAACAGCGGGGTCAGTTTTATAATTATAATAACTGTGTGTAGATAAATTCAGTGTTGTCAAGGTGTGTATCTTCTATCTGGTGCAGATTCATAACTACCGGAGTAGGGATTTGTTGAGTTTACACTGCTGTATACTTATACATATACAAATTCTAATTCTAATTCTAACTGCCTGTTCTGATCTCAAACATCTGCTGAAAATACGTATCATATCATTCATATCTGGTTGTGGTGTCCCTCCAGATTTTCTACACAGATATCTTGCAGTTTAATGGTTAAATAAAGGCAGTGTGTGTGCTCATTCCTTTCGAGGTAATAGACACTTGATAACTTCCACAGGGAAGTGAAATTTGGCCATTCATGCATTTCTTTGGTGAATTAAGGAAGACAAAACACAAAATAATAACCGCCAGTTTATGGCCTGGAAAAACATAAGGATATCTGTCGCCACCTAAAGGACGAGAGAGGGTAGTACAATAAAGGATAATCTACTGTGTATGTACCATTGCCTAAGCCTAATTTTTCATCGTAATAATCGTCATCATAATCTCGTGTTGCTATGACCAGGTTGACCATTGGCAGCATAAGCCTACCTAGCCAATCAGTGTCATTGCCCTATCCTGTACTGTTCAAACTTAAATAGGTTGGGCACCAATTAAATGTTGGAGTTCGATACAACCCAATGTCCAATAACAGGGATCGGGCCTTATCCGTTTCTGGATTTCAGGCCAATGTCTGAAAATGTCTGTTCTTGTCTTGTGGCATTGTATTGTGGTCTAATTTGAGTGATTCGGTCATGGTTCATAAAGCTAATAAGCTGACTGAGCCAGGGTAACCCTGACAGCAAAATCCTGCATACACACTGACTCTCCAGGACTGGAGTGGCCCATCCTTAACCTATAGCATAATACTGGCTAAAACTTGTTAGAAGCAATCAAATGTAACTCGCTTTCTCAGAAGCTGGAGTGATTGCTGACTGGGATCGAACCTACCATTAGTCTAACAGGATAGGGTACCTGTATAGAAATAATTTAATGAACTGTATCACTAAGCAGGATTACTGAGTTAGCTGGATAACAGCATTGAGGAAAACCTGGAACACTTTCCAAATCTGGAACATGGACTGAAGATTGCATGCACGATTTCAACCATGTGCAGACCAGAGCTAATTAGTGATGTAATGTTTCTTCAGACAAACTGCAGTGCAGGGTTCTACAGAAAGTTTCCTAAGATTACATTACATTACATTACATGGCATTTAGCAGACGCTCTTATCCAGAGCGATGGTGCATTCTACTCCAAAAGAGGGACTTCACGTCCCTCTCTTGTTTCACACTGTAAATATGCCCTGGGTCTGTGCGCAGGGATTGGTTGTGCTGTGTGCTTCTTTGAAGCTACGGTGAAAAAAAAGATGGCCACCGGGCTTTTATCCCGGGGGTGTGAAGGAGAGAGGAGTTCTGAAGAAATGGAGGGATTCACTGCACATGCACATACACACACATACACATACACACACACACACACACACACTCACATACACACACACACACACACACTCACATACACACACACATATACATGCTCACACGCACATACACACACACACACACACACACACATTCACACACACATATATACTTGCTCACACGCTCATACACACACACACACACACAAACACACTCACATACACACACACACACACATATGCATGCTCACATGCACACACACACACACACACACACACACACACTGCTTTGGATACAGAGCAGCATGGGGAAAATCATCATGTAACCATGGGATTCTACATGCTCACATGCACATACACACACACACACACACACGCACACATATATACATGCACACACACATACACACACATATACATGCACACGTACACACACACATATACATGCACACATGCACACACACATATACATGCAACGCGCACACAAACGTACACACAAATATCCATACACACACACACATAGACATGCACACACATGCACATGCACGCACACATACATAAATTGTAAACACACTGTACACAGATACATTTAGTGAACACTTTATTAAATAGACCTGTAAACCAGCTTGTTAATGCAAATATTTAATCATATTTAAGCAACTAAATGCATAAAAGCATGCAGACATGGTCAACAGTTTAAACTGTTTTTCAGATGTCAGAATGGCAATACAGGGTGGCCTGTAGCGTAGTGGTTAAGGTAAATGACTGGGACACGCAAGGTTGGTGGTTTGAATCCCAGTGTAGCCACAGTAAGATCTGCACAGCTGTTGGGCCCCTGGAGCAAGGCCCTTAACCCTGCATTGCTCCAGGGGAGGATTGTCTCCTGCTTAGTCTAATCAACTGTACATTGCTCTGGATAAGAGTGTCTGCCAAAATGCCAATAATGTAATGGGGAAGAAATGTGATCTAAGTGACTTTGACCGTGGAATAACTTTTGGTGTCAGACAGGATGGATTGAGTATCTCAGAAACTGCTGATCACCTGGAATTTTCTTGCACAACAGTCTCTAGAGTTTGCAGAGAATGGTGTGAAAACAAAAAACATCCAGTGAGCAGCAGTTCATGAAAGAGGACCAGACTGGTTGAAGCTGACAGGAAGGTGACAGTTACGTACCGTAAATCCTCAAATTGTGGCCGGGGTCTTTTATTTACTTAGGCTGCACAAAGCACAGGCCTTTATTTGGGGCAGGCTTGCATTCGAGGCAGGCCTTTATTTCTTATTAGGCTTCTGTTGTAGAATTTTATTCTTAGAAATAAAGTAAAAGGTTACACTTAAAGTGGGCCAACACGGTTCAACACTTCCTGTAACCGTTCAGAAATCAATTAGTGTAGGCTAATCAGGAACACCGTTTGGTAAGTCATAGTGTCAGTCTTAACAGACTTAGTTTATTGCAAATATTCTCAAACACAATAAATCACATGGAAGTCCACAATCCATAAAATAACAACTTGCCAGACACGCCTTCATGAACAATAACAAATTAGCGTAGTTAACAGCAAGTTAAGGATCTTTTTTTTCCTAAAGTGCGTTTTATTGTGAGACATGCGTTTCGTTTGGAGCAGCATACCGGTAGGCTATCAAAAGATTTTCGCTTTGGTTTGAGATTTAATTTACTTTTGGACTGTTTGATTCTATTGCTAAATGTTGGGACTGATGGGTACTGAAATCTGGGGGGTATTTGATGGTTCACTGTTAAGTTTTATGTAGTTGAAAGAGTGTCGGGATTTTGTTTATTGCGAGCCAAGGCAGCCGCTTTCATTCATTCATTGAACGTGTGCTGTGCTGTAAATACATGGAAACCTTATTGCGTAGCCAAGTAGCCTAAATTGAGTTAATTTTTAATTTTGACTGATTTACTTTTTATTAAATTCGTAGGCTGGAATGCCTCGCGGCAACAATTGTGTTTAAATGTATACTGCTTCAACCTTTGGCAAGCTACTCAGAAGGGGGCGGCAAGCGACTGGTAACTTGAGAGCTACGTGTTGGAGACCCATAGTGTAGGACAACGATTTTTCATTGGCAACAGTATTAAACCAACCAACAATATAAAATATTAAGAAGAGCTCTTTTATTTCATTGAGTTAAATCGAAACAATGTCTTCTAGTGCTCATGGACTGATAACCCTACTGGTAGGCAATATTACCCCGGCTTGTATTTGGGGGCCGGCCTTTATTTGTCCAAATCGACCACGCCCCCGGCTATTATCCGAGGCCTGGCTTCAAATAGAATCCCGGACACAATTTGAGGATTTACTGTAAGTAACCACACATGGTCTCTACAACCGTGGTATGCAGAATAACATCTCTGAACACACAATGCGTCAAACTTCTAAGTGGATGGGCTACAGCAGTAGAAGACTAATAAGTCTAATGAATACCTAATAAAGTGCTCAGTGAGTGTACACACATGCCCATACACACACGCAGGTATACATACAGTACTTCTAATCACAAGAGCACATACATGCACACACAGAGACACATGTTCACATGCCTGTGCAGGCTCACTTGTGTGCAAGCACGAACTGTATCACTAACGTAACCAGCTAACGTTAGATACTTAACTATATAACTACCAATAGACTAGCTACCTATTTGATCAACTATTCGAAAAAAAGTGATAACATTATACATTTGCAGTGAAGCAATAGTTATGTAGACAATAATAGACATGTCCAAATGTCAAAGGTCACATTCTTCCAGGGAAACAGGGAAGAATTCCGATGCTTGAAATGTAGGTTGGTACACACAACACAAGCCATAACATAACAGCTGACAGTGGTGTCACCTAAAAGGTATAATATGTAAGATTTGTGCATTTAAACATTGTCACGATGAAGGTGTTCCATGTCAGTGCGTTCACAGAGAAGGGGGAGGGATAAACAGTGTTGTGGTTTAAGGATGTTTGTTGCTGTAATTCCTCTCTTGACCGTGAAGAGTTCGGAATTACCTATTGTACCTTTAACAAGTGAACAATGCAAACTATTGTTAGTATCCGTCTAAGAATACAGATTCAGAGGCCAACAGACGAGTACTGTTGGCTGTGAGATCTGGAGTGGAGAAGATAAGAAGCAGCAGTGAGGACTAGCGAGGCCAAGTCCTGGTGCCGCACATTATTCCAACCAGGCTCTTCCTTTCAGGAGATTCTCATGGAATGAGTCATAAGCGCCGGAGAAACCCCCCCCACCCAAAACTGCCCCCCCACTCTACCCCCCCCCCCCCCCCCCCCCTCAGTCTCACAGCTGCAGTGTTGCTTTGTATACTCGGTGTTCTGAGGTCAGGGATAATAAAAGTTTGTGTTCTTCACCATAGAAAGTAAAAGTAGTAGATGCTACAGAATTTTCACACAGGTCTTCTTCGACCATACCTCTTTGGCTCTGTCTCTCTCTGGCAAACCTGTTTTGGTCATTTCTTTTTGTGTTTGTGTGTGTGTGTGTGTGTCTGTGTGTGTGTGAGATTTCAGACTGGTTTCCTTCCGGTGCTGAGAGTTAGAGTCAGGAAAGTGGAAAGTGGACAGAGGGGAACAGGCCGCACTTTAGCTGCCAAAACCAGCATAACTGCCAACTTGTTCATCTTTTGTTTGGCAGCTTAACCCCTTATCGCCCCCTTTCTTAAAACAAGCTTGAAAATGTCATACCCAAAATAAAATGGTTACTGTTCTTGAACCCTTTTGACTACAGGCATAATCCTGGTCTCCAATGAAAGGTCACCCCTTGGGCAAACCCCAAGAGTAAAAGTTACAGAAGTTCAAACACAGCGGAAGTGATAGATTCTTTTCTCACGGAAAATACTTTCTGTTTCTCAGTGGATACAGATTATTGTGGCTTTTTAGTATTAAAATGCACTAAAATGCTACTAAAATGCATTTGGTTGACATGACCCTTGCCGTGAAAAGGACACTGACATTATCTTGATTTGTGTAGTCTGTGGATTTCCGAAATGCAGAGAAGGTGAGGTCCCCCCACGCTTGTTTTGCCACCCACATTACAAACAATTGTCACTAAAGCCATGGCATCTTAAAATAAGTTATATAGATAGAACCGTGGGTACATAGTACTTGAAAATAGCACTGCAAAAGAAAGGAATGAATACAAAAAAACCCACACCGGACCGGACTTAAGGGATTAACGCTGTTCTACAGGGCCTAGCAAAGCGGTTTCCACACAACGACCATGCGGAAAAGAAATGGAGGGACAGTATATTATAGTATATATTATAGTATATTATGCAGTATATAGTTATAAATGCTGAAGTTTTGGCATTATGAGCGTTTTCATTGTTTTAGCTCAGCAGTCCAACACATTGAATTTGAAATAAATGTGAAATGGTATGTTAAAGCACAGACTGTCAGAATCAATTTGAGGCTGTTTACATCCATATCGGGTGATCCGTGTAGGAATGACAGCCCTTTTCTGTACGTAGCACCCCCATTTTAGTGGAGCAAATGTAATTAGACTCAAATCTGAAATAAAGTTGTCATATTTCTCACTTGGCTGCAAATTCTTTGCATTCAATGGCTGCATGAAGTCAGTGACGCATAGACATGACCAGACACTGGCTATCTGCCCTGGTGATGCTCTTCCAGGCCTGTACGGTAGCCATCTTCCGTTTCGGCTTGTTTCTGTCGTGTTTTGCTTTCAGTTTTGCATTTTCATACATATATGTTCTGCTTTCACGATGAGCATCTTTTCTTGTCTTTTTTTATCTGTGAATATTTCTGCAGAAATATCTCCCATTGTATTTCCACATCAGGGATTCCACATCACAGAGCGATTTTCTATTTTTGCTCTATTTATTTTCACACCACTGGTCACAATCACAGGCTGATCTCCAAGCCTATTTGTCAAGCCTGTAGCCCATGCGTCTCTCTCATCTGTCTCCAATAATCTCTTGGTAATCGGCCACTCATTAAAATGCCAGAAGATTGTTTCACTGCTTCGAGGCATGGAAGGAGAAATGCACCCCGAAATGATTGGAAGGGATTTACAATGGTCCTGTAACAATGTTTCAACACAAGCATCTTACCTACTGTACCCTTATGGTGTCAGTATCTCCTGCTGTTAGTGTTTTAAGCTGTCAGTGTCTTAAACTGTCAATATCTTTAGCTGTCCATGTCTTAAACTGTCAGTATCTTAAACTGTCAGTGTCTTAAATTGTCAGTATCTTAAACTATCAGCGTCTAAAGCTATCAGTGTCTCAGCGTCTAAAGCTGTCAGTATCTTCAATCTTGGGGCGGCCTGTAGTGTAGTAGTTAAGGTAAATGTCAATATCTTAAGCTGTCAGTGTCTTAATCTGTTAGTGTCTTAAACTGTCAGTATCTTAAACTGTCAGTGTCTTAATCTGTTAGTGTCTTAAACTGTCAGTATCTTAAACTGTCAGTGTCTTAATCTGTCAGTGTCTTAAACTGTCAGTATCTTAAACTGTCAGTGTCTTAAGGTGTTACTGTCATAAACTGTCAGTGTCTTATGCTGCCAGTATATTATGCTGTCAATATAAGCTCTTTACCTCTGTTAGTATCTTAGGTTGTCAGTATCATAATTTGCCAGTATTTCATGCTGTCATATACTGTCACTGTATTTTGCAATCAGCGTCTTAAGCTGTCAGTGACTCATTACTGTTGCACTTTGTGAAGCACTTCTGCAATTCCCCTGAAGTGCTAGCCATGGAAAGCACCCCCAGCTCACCAGTCTGATGATCACACATGTGTGGCAATATCATGCAGTATTGTGTTCCTCCTTCACATAATGTCCTCAACAGACACGGCGAGGGCTTCAAAACGAAACTCACACGCTAACGTGTCAATGGCAGATCACTTACTGAAACATGCACAAATCATCCCTTTACCAGTTTTGTCATAATATTCATAATACATAATGCCTGCATCCCCAAAATAGTTCTGTTCATTGTTCACTCTGAGAATTCCACTGCTGCATTTTTTTTAATCAGTTTTTTTTATTGTATTTTGTCCGTTATGACTTTTCTTTTGCCACGGACAGTTTGACATGTAACCATGGTGGCCCCTTGCTGGATGCCGTGTTGCGTGTTGTTTGTACATTCCATTCATCTCCTCCCATCATTCGTCCTGCTCAGTCCAGAGTCCACCAGCCATTACATACCTCACGTAGCTAGAAGTAAACTTTGTATGTGGCTGGTGTCTGGTTCTTTGTCTTCAAAGAGGAACCCTTTTCAGTTCTTTATTGAAACCCTCTGTCATAGGTATGAAGTGTGAAAGCTCCCTGACAAAGAACTGTCTTGCCTGACAAAGAACCCTGTAAAAAGATGAGGTTCTCCCATGGAATCACAGCTTTCCTTTTGGAGCAATTTGACCTGAGAGTGCAGAGGAATGTCTTTCATGGAATAAGACAAGATGGGGACAGATAACTGCAGAGTACCAACTGAAAACCTCCCTGGGCAACACCTCAGCCAATCAAAATCACAGTTGGAGCTAGCAGGTTAGGATTCACCAACAGACCATGGACTAGAGCAAGCGATAAATGGTTGGTATTTACATAGCACATTTGTGCTATGTAAGTGTTGCACAAATGATGCTTCGCATTCACCCATTCATATACACACTCACACCAACAGCGATTGGCTGCCATGCAAGGCACCAACCAGCTCGTCAGGAGCATTTGGGGGTCAGGAGCTCAGGGCCACTTCGATGCACCCAGGGATCTAACCGGCAACCCTCCGACTGCCAGACGACTGCTCTGATCGCCTGAGCCAATGTCGTCGAGAGTGGATCAATGTACTGAGAAAGACAAACCAGCCAATATCACCACCAAATTTAAATAGTGCAGGCCAGCGCTTCCTTTAATTGAAAATGTACTTCTCCCAAGGGAGGACTAACACCTGAATGGCACTGATTCATCCAGTAATTCATTTCACATTAGCTTGAGTAATAGTGCACGGGGACACCCAGAGGTGCAGTAAAGCGCCCAGAAAGGGAGATCCTTTCTGCTCCGTGCCAACCAGTGCAGTTTGAGCTGCAGCTGCGGTTATGTGTGGGAAAACCAGACATGCCTGCACTGTAGGGACACATGCACTTAAAACAAATGTATGGCAGTTATAAAAATGCATATGCAGACAATATGTGAAATAATATCCAGGAAGAGATGATAAAAGGGAAATATGAGGACCATAATGCTGAAAGGAGAGATATTAAGGGGTATAGAAATGAAGGTGAATTACGGAAAGTTCCCCTGCCTCGCCTACCGTACTGTGTGGTCTGGCTGTGGTAGTCTAGCAGTTATTACTTCTCTTTTGCTTTTTTTGGTAATGACTTTTCTTGTAATGGCACCACCAATATGGAAAGTTAAAAGAAAGATGACAACACATGGTGCTCTCTCTGTACGGGATCCCAGGGGGGCAGAGGAGTGGTGGGACTCTGATTTAAAAAGCCATTGCTTCCCCTGGTTACGGAAGGCACGCCTTGGATGAGTCGTTTTCCTGGGCAGGAGAAGAGCTACTGAGCTTGAGAGAACAGTGGCTGGGGGCTTTGATCTGGATACACTGGAAAAGGTGTGTTGTGGATCCACTGGGAGAGGTGGAATAAACAGGATCCATTTAGAATGGGATCCACTGGAATATGTGTGTTATGCAGGGATCTACTGGAACAGGTTTTTCAGACTGCAAGGCACAGGAAGATGTGTGTTTCAGTAAACTTGAATCCATTGCAAGAAGTGCGTTATGTTGGGCTTTATTGGTGAAGGCTTGTTAGAGTAGGATCAACTTGAAGAGGTGCATTAAACTGAGATCCACTGCAAGAGGTGTGTTAGACGGGGATCCACTGTAAGAGGTGTGTTAGACTGGGATCCTTTGTAAGAGGTGTGTTAAACTGGGATCCACTGCATTGGTATGTGCACATCTGGGTCCGTGGGAGGGCAGGATGTACCTAATTGGTTATGGCTTATGGGGATAACATCTGTCTGTGACATCACAACGCTTTTCCTTTTAGGTTATTACTCTGCTTTTCATTTTTCTGTTGAGATGAGTCACTGGAATATGGGCAGCGAACAAGCACACACATACGCACACACACAGGCACACACAAATGTGCACACACGATCACACACATAAAGGCATACACAGACACACGCGCACACACACACACACACACATGCACATACACATGCACACGTAGACACACACACACCCACACACATGTACATGCACACACATCCACACACATACAAACGCAGACACCTCCACACTGCGACCACCCCTGTGCAGCAGTGGTCTGGTGAGTAGTGTATATTTGCATGACACACATTTTCCCTGACATTGGAGAAGGGAACGCAACCATAAGGGACTCCCCAAAAGTGAAAGACACTCCCACACTCCTGGGCCTCAGCCAGCCCTCTCCTCCACAGAGCCTGGTCGACCCTCCGATGGAGGGATACGCTCTACCAAGCCGATTACGAAACATACGCCGCAAAATGTCAATTTCAAATCAACTCCCATCTCAGTGCTTAGAATGCAAATTCAGTGAATTCATCCCTCCCTGTGGTACTCACACAAAAACTTTTATGGTTGACTTTACTGCCGCAATTTGGCTGTGTAGATTTCATCAGCAATTATACAGGAGAGTCAACCTTACTAATTCAAATATTTATGCAGGTTTAAAAAGGGAGAGTTCATGTTAATCAACGTTTCAGTTGTTCCTTCAACTTGGGTGATTAGCTGAGTGAGCTCGTTTTCAATCGTCCTTGGCCAGGCTGAAAGAGATTATTGGGCCAGTTTCTCAGACGCAGATTAAGTTTAGCTCTGAATTAAATTGAGTTTTGTACAATCACCATCCAAATCTGTATCTGTGAAACTGGCCCTTAATGTCATTGCATCACCAGTACATATACTCACCAAGCACTATATTAGTTAACATTTTTACTTTATCACACCTACTTATTCGTGTGATTATCTAATCAGCCAATTGTGTTGCAGCAGTGCAGTGCATACAATCAGGTAGATACAGGTAAGGAGCTTCAGTTAATGTTCACATCAACCATCAGAATGGGGAAAAAATGTGATCTAAGTGACTTTGACCATGGAATGACAGTTGGTGGCAGACAGGTTGGTTTGAGTATCTCAGAGTATTGAGTATTTCAGACCATGCTGATCCCCAGGGATTTTCACGTACACTAGTCTCTAGAGTTAGCAAATAATGGTGCAAAAAAAGTGAGCAGCAGTTCTGCAGACAGAAATGCCTTGTTAATGAGAAACGTCCGAGGAGAATGGCCAGACTGGTCGAAGCTGACAGGAAGGTGACAGTAACGCAAATAACCACACATTGAAACAGTGGTATGCAGAAGAGCATCTCTGAACACGTAACACATCATAACTCTAAGTGGATAGGCCACAGCTGTAGAAGTCTAAAAAATAAGTCTAATAAATACCTAATAAAGTGCTCGGTGAGTGTACATCAATACATAACAGCATGAATATGCTCATTTGGAAATAGAGGTACAGCCTGTAGCCCAGAGGCCAAGGACCTTGACTGGGACCTGGAAGGTTGGTGGTTCAAGCCAGTAAATAAGGCCAGTCCAGCTGTTGGGCCCTGAACATTGCCAATCCCCCGCCCCCATACTACTCAAGGGGGCATTGCTCCCTGCTTATTCTAATCAACTGTGACTGTGCTTTGGTACATAACTATTGATAAAACTATAAAGAAAAATAAATGGACTCCAAGCTAACCTGATCAGAGTTTATCACATTCTGAGTTTATGGGGAATGTAGTTTGTGATTGTAGTATACCCAGGTGTAAAATCCAGCTATGAGCATCTTGAAATTACCAGCTGTTTCAAGACAGAGTATGAACTGGCCAAATCATGTTGAGTATGGAGCTGGTCTAAACTGGTCAACCAGCTACCAGCTGTTTTAAAACCTCGCTTGAGCTGTTTGTTTTCAGCAGGGGAGTGGTTAGGGAACTGGGCTTCGGTTCCCAGGCAGAACAGAGCTGTTGAGTTAAGTACCCTTGAGTAAGGGACTTAACCTGAACTGCTTCAGTATATATTCAGCTGTATAAATGGATACTTTAAAAAAACGCTAAAGTTGTGTAAGTCGCTCAGGATAAGAGTGTCTCCTAATGAATAAGCTACCTGTCCCCGAGTGGCCCTGAACTCACATGATGGGTTCCACATTTTTACTACTGCTATTGATTTTCAACATAGTTGTGTTCTGTAATTTTAGTGGCTGTAATTTATTTAATATTGTCAGTCTGCAGCCATGTTACATGTGCAGCTACTCATCTTGGCCAGGACACTCTGGAAAAAGAGATATGTAATCTCAGCGAGGTTTCCCTGGTTAAATAAATGCTTTTTAAATGCCAGCAGTGGTAATATTGTGTAATGTAATATGATTGTTAGTAGAGGTTGATGAGAGGATAAGTCTGTGAGTCCTTTGGCGAGTCTGGGGAGACCACCAGAACACACAGGACTCTCCGAGGCCTCGGGGTTTTGGGAATTTGACCAGAGCAAACTCATTAATGCATGTTTCTGCCAATGGCCGTTTCCTTTTCCTGCAGGGAATCCCAGGACAGCAGACACATTATCAGCTATCATCTATCATCCTGGCATCCATTTCAGCTCCCTCCTCACCCTCCCAGGTAGGTGGAAAGCAGCAGAAGAGGCCCCCGCTGCCCCCCTGTTCTTTTTGGGTGTCCTCTGTTTTCTCTCCTGTCTATCCATATGTGATTAGTATTAGTTGATTAGTATGTTTTACTAAATTAATGATATACTGTATAATCAACATACAGTATATGATTTTTACATGACCTTCCATGACCTTTCGCGTATGAGTATTTATTAGTGACTGCACCTCTACCCTCAACTGCAGACCCCCCCCCCCCCCAACTCCTGTAGGCCACAATCTGTACCCCCATTTCACACACTCCTGTCCTACTTCAGCCTCCCAGAGGGCCCTATCCATCTGAAAAATGATGCATGGTAACAGCGATCCACACATTTCAACCAATTGCTGTATTTTGCTGTGAAGTGTAAAACATTTTGATTGGTTCAATTGGTTTGAGGCAGTAACTGAACCATCATTAAAGTGGCACCTCATGGGGTGCATAAAATCTACAGAAAAAATAGGGACCAAGTGTGTGTGACATCACCCACTTACTTACTTGCGAAAAGTGTTTTGACACCGTGGAAGTGGAGAGTTCAGGTGCCGGCATCTTGTACAAATTGTAGCCAAGACGGCGCAGTAGGGAGAAGGGGGACCAATATATGGGCATGAAGTTCTGCCGAATAAGATTCGTCCACTAAGCGAATGAGTTACAGTGGCTTGGCAGTGACACAAACTACTCCTGATTCGTCCAGGAAATATGTCAGGAAGCTAGGAGGTTGCCGGTTTGATCCAGCCCTGGGTGTGGCGAAGTGTCCCAGAGCAAGACGCTTAACCCCTAAATGCTCCTGACGAGCTGGTTGGTGCCTTGCATAGCAGCCAATCGCCGTTGGTGTGTGAGTGTGTGTATGAATGGGTGAACTGAGAAGCATCAATTGTACAGTGCTTTGGATAAAGATGCTATATAAATTCCAACTATTTATCATTTAGGTCGACCAGCACCCTACGCCTCGAGTATGTGTCTCCTGGCAGATGGACTGTGTAAAAGCAGACGTTATGTTACACACACTGTGATCCCAGCTGCTGCTGCCTGGACCTCCAATGTGTGTTACCCCTGTTTTCAATTATTGCCCCACCCCCCCGCCTTAGTGTTCCAGAGGACTGTGATTTATTGATTTACAATTGGCTATAGTGACAGACAGGCCCTTGATGGAGGGTGTGTGTGTGTGTGTGTGTGGGGGGGGGGTTAACATATTAACTTTGGCAAGAGTTCCACTGAAATCTGCAGGGCAAGTGCTTAAGATTAGCCTGGTTTGACATGCTTAATGCACTGCAAACCCCCCCCCCCCTCCATTGCTTCACTTAAGACAAACACAAAACAGGATTTCCCGCCCCCTCCTTTGGTTTCTTTGCCCCCAAAATATCCAGATGTGTTCCGGAAGATGCTGTGGTTCAAGCTTGTGGAGGGTTTTTAATTTTGCATACTCTCAGCTAGCTGTGGGAAAACAATATTTCAGATAAAAGCAAACTAGGTCCCACACAGAGAAAATCCGAACCCGAGTATGCAGTCATGCTGAAACAGAACCACAGTATCTTTGTTTTATTACTAATTTGCCTGTGACCAAAGCGATCCACATAGCTGACAAGAGAAAGACTGTCCTCCAAAATACAATTTAAAAAGTCCAACTGCAGCCAATGTTAACATATTTCACAATATTGAGAAAGCAATTTACTTATTTGCGTAGCAGGCAACCGTATTCATTGTATCTCACCTACCTTTATTTCAAATAGTGTCATTACTGTGATTGCCCTCAACACCTTAACCCTCCTATTATGTTTGGGGTCAGTTTGATCCCATTCAGTGTTTGACATCCCTTAAAAACCAGTTAACCCTATTGACACTGTATGATTTTTCTCATTTTATAATTTGGTGGGATTAAATAGTAAAAATGCAATAGAAAATAATGATATGCTAAGTCCTGTACCAACTTTGCATACAGATGTGTTGTGCAGTGTTATTTTGACCCTCTGTAACTGTATAAAATGTAAGAAAATATACAACCATTTTTATTTTTTCTCAGATTTCTTTGTGAATGATTCTGGCGGCACTTTCCCATACAGGTGACAAACTTTCACTTACTGTTCATTGGGCTCTAAAATGAGATATTTTTCACATAATTTTCTAATTTATGGATAAAAAGCTAGTAATTTGGGAGTCAATAACAAGGTGACACACTGTGGGTCACATTTTTTCTAATACAATATTTCTGTGTTTATTTCAACTGTTGGGTGCAATTTGACCCCAGATATAAAACCGGTCATAAAATCTTAAAATAATAGGAGGGTTAAACGGAGAATGCTAACCTTTGCTCAGATTTGAAGTTCAGACATCTTTGCCACACTACCACACATTCTAAAAAAAACCAAACTAAGGAGAGTAATATAACTTTAAATGAAATTAGATGTACAAATTGAATTCCAAATAAATCCAGTGATGCATTAACAGTAAAGTGCAAATTATGTGAAGGAATGTAGCCTAACAAGTAAAGCTCTATTGTGGGTAATGTACGGTGAATTATGTTTTATTCAAAATTACTGTCATTATTAAACTATACAATTGCTGTAATTCCATATTGTATCAAACTACTTAGTTATCAAATGACACATTTTCCCCAATGAAATAGCGAGAACAAAACTTGGTATGCCTGCTAAAGTTGTTTGAGCAAAGCAATGAAATCAATTCTCCACCTTTGGAATATTGATCCCACCCAGTCATCTTGGAAGGTCGCTCCCATTGGCGAGTGAAAAACTTCCTAGCCTATCCTGTGGGGCGGTTGATCCGGGACTCCGCCTACCTCAGTCTCCCACAAACTCCGCTTTTCCAAGAGGAAATTCCTGCAAAAGGAAGGAACTAGGAGACGGCAACAGAAAAGGGACCACGTAACAAAGCAGAAATCGTCGAGAGGATAAACATATTTGCCAGAGGTACACTATAAGACAATAATCAGGTCAGTGTATTATCCCTTGTATTAAATAAAGGAATGATGGAGGTGGTTCGGCATGCATTTGTGGTGAAAAACACTAGCTAGAACGCGAGAGGTATCGAATGACAACACGACAGAACTCCGAGCAAGAAACCCACTGTTACTGTTCTACCGCTTGCCGTTTCGAGCAGGGAAACTGGAGCGTTTTAATGCCAACTATTTAGCATTAGCTTCTCGTGAATAGATAGCTCGCTGTTCCATTATTTCTACGGTGACACTGTATTGGTTCCTGCAAATCGGTCTTGTAATGTCTTTGCAATGTGTCTTGTGGACTCCGTGGAGTTTTTTTCCCCGATTGGAATTCTATGATCCAAATAATTCCCACTGCCATTGCATGGGAAGGTAGTTAGCAAGCCCGGTTACACATCAGACCAGAAATATCTTACTCCTGCACAACTTTCTTTTAACGGATTTCTTTGGCTGGAAATAATGTAGCATCGCATAATGGCTAGTGTCAGGGTACTACATCGCTTGCAAAATCCCCAAAACATTTCGCTACATGTTACAACTGAATCCCTCTCGGCAAGTTAAGAAAGAAGGAGATGGGGAGAAGGAGTTAGAAATGGACTGAATAGTTTTTTTCAGGAAGCTTGTGTGCTGTCTCGTTCTGGCAGGATGTTAGAATCAGGTCACGTCTGTTGCTCGCTAGCTACCAAACTGAGGACGAGACGGTTTGCCTTAACCGCTGCATTTAAATATTATCTGATTTACATCCTATAAAGCCTTTTTAGGATTTGTCGTTTACAGGTGTATTTTGGAATGTTGAAGTACTTGCAACTTATTTTTCTCTTTCACTTTAGAAATATTTTCCCCATCTTGATGCTAGCTTTCTAATGGTCTAATTTGCAACCTAATGAATTCATATAGGATAACTGCCATGGGAATAGGCTACATGTAGCCTACTCTACCCGAGCCGTACAAATATTTCGCTGTTAGCTGGCTTGCTAACTTTGTTTTTGTGAATAATTGATTAAAAACCGTAGCCTGTGAACTATTGATGCATGCTTTAATCCAATTTGGTATTAGGCAATATTTTATTTAGAAATTGGTAGGCTATTTTTGCACAATAAAAAACATACTAAGGTACTTCGTGAAGTGTGATCCTAGACGTGTTTTTTATGTTGTATGTTTGTATGTGCCCGCTTGAACCGTTAGCTAGTATTGAAATAAAACGGTTTCTGATGTGAACGTACTACGTTTCTGTAGTGTAACGCTATGTGAAATCAATTAATGCATATTCAACCAAACGATGCAGACTACTATGTGGTGTAGCCTTAGAGCTATTGTTAATGGTGCCACAAGTGTTTTACTCCAATATTTTACTGTATAATATATCTAAATGATACATTTATATAGGCTATGTAATGTAAACGGGTAGCATGTGGAAACAAGATCGTATCTGCCATTGCCCTGCTGTTCTTGGAGCTGATTAAAATGATTAATAACCACAGAAAGGTTGTGAGTAAAATGCGTGTCATGTTTGTGGTGTCATTAAAGGCACTAATTTATTCTGAATCGTAACAAAACACGACCATAAATCCCAGCGCTGTTAGGTTAAAAAGAAAAATACAGGCATGGCCTCTACGGTATCGTATTGACACAGTGGTTGATGACCGTGATCGAGGTCGCCTAAAAATGGCTGTAGTAAGCTCGCTCATAACAACATCTGGTCGGTCCGCTTATACGCCCAGTTGTTAAGAACATACTCTGGCTCACAATCGTGTTAATGGGAGGTCACCCGCCTTTCATATGTTGCGAATGCAGTCGTCCTCAGATTTTCCACCCTCTGAGCAGCAACTCTGACCGCTCTGTTGCACAGAGAGGTTTACTATAAATCTTGTAGGAATTGTCAACCAAATACTCCACCCTTTAATTTAGTGTCATTTGAGGAGATTCCGTGCAGATCGAAAAAAAACCCCAAAAAAACAACAACAACTATACGGATCCCTAAAAATATATGGAGGAAAATAAGGCGCAAGTCACTGGGCAACAAGCAGAGTCTGCTTCAACGATGTTCCACTTTCCCCTTCTCTTGATTTTTTTTTCATGTCATGGTTCCCACATTTTGAAACTCCCCACATCTGGATGATCTCTTCCCTGGCTCTTAGTTTCCTCGGTGAACCGCGGGAAACTACAGAGTATGATCTGGCCGAATCGTTTGTGAGATCCCTAATAAAATCCCCCGGGACCGTCTAGCCTACCTGGAAAGTATGGCCTCGTCCAGCTGATTATCGTCCCTGATTGAACGGACGACTATTTGCAGGCTGTCGCTAATGATAGATGTGAATTAGAGATCCTTCGATAACATGCCTTACAGAGCGCCTGCCTGCCACCAATTCCAGGTGGCTTCCCATAAACTTTGTTGACCATCAGCTGGGCTTGATTGAACTTGTTAAGCATTTCATTTTGTTCCCAGTCCACCAGGTTGCAACAATGTGAAATATTCATCTTAGCCAATTAACTTTGCACAAATCATACAGTGTTAGCTGCTTCTGAATTTCAACTCACTTTAAGTACATGACTACAGCTTTCAGCTTGATAGCATTTTAATATTCATTAGCAATGTAAATTGCTGACATACTGGATTTTATTTTTCCTTACAATTCGTTGTGTCTCTCATACATACAACTGTGCCATGTTTTTGTGCTGGAGCGAAACCAAACTGGTGCATTTTGGTACAGTATGTCACCGTTACCAGTGGGGGAAAAAAGTCAGGCTTGGTTACTGGTGGTGAAATATAATTGTTCCCTCATAATTCTCTGTTTGACTCTGAATGTGGTGGTCTATATGCTTTTTGAGGTTGGCCCAGATTGCAGCGAAAACAAACATGGAGATTTACGGTGGCAGTGTAATACTACAGATGTCAGAGAACACCCCACATCTGAACATAGCCAGAATACCCGCACTGTATAAATCCGCACCACGAAAAGAGAAGAATTTATCAGTACGATAAATCTAACGCAATGCAAACAATGAATGCCGAACTCCAGGGAATTGAAAAGGGCTGAAGATGTGTGTTATTTGATCAATGCAATGGATTGTGGGTAAACCCCCCCCCCCCCCCACCATCTGCAGTTTTAAAAATAACTGGGGAGCCTCCAGCTCCTTGCCTCAATTCTCCATAAAATATTGATTGCATATCATTATGGCCGTCATATCTTTAAATGGCAATGGTTGTTTTAAATGTGCAATAGAGTGGCCTCCTTTTGCCTCTTAAGTACGTGCTCATGGCTTTCTGGAAACTCCATCTCTGACAACTGTGTGGCAGTCCTTGCTCCGCCGGAGGAAAAACATAGACTGCAATGGACCAGATATCTTGGACAAACAGACCGACAGATCGACAGACTAACAGACGGGCAGACAGTGTGTTTGCTCCCGTCTCCTTTCCCGTTTCGCCTCCTGATTGGTCATGGATGGGGACTTGTGTGCGGTTGCTATGGCGATGGCGTATTTTTGGAGGGAACAGTCCCCGTGAATCGCGACCCATCTGGCGCGAGACTGTTGACTGAGCGTGTCGACCGCAGGGGTTCTGAGGAGGAGACTACCTTTATCCTTTGTCTTCCACTGAAATACCAACATGCTACCATCCCCAGATTACACCCCCCCCCCCCCCCCAGAAAAAAAGAACAACACAAAACTAATTATAAGGGAAATTGGCAAAAAACACCTAATTTTGTCCAGAAATGAGGCGTTTCTTTTGTGTAACTGTGTTGCGGCTTCTGTTGTTATGTCTCCAGATGTTTGCGGAAGACAGATGTTTTAAGCCCGTGTGCCAAATTGACAGTGTGCTGACAACTGACCTCCCTAAATGCCATCTAGACACACCCCCCCCCCTTCTACACCTTGCCCTTAAACCTCCTACTGTGCTCTCTCTCTCTCTCTCTCTCTCTCTCTCTCTGTCTCTCTCTGTCAGTTCAATTCAATTCAGTTCAATTCAATTCAATAATGCTTTATTGGCATGACTGTAATACAGACAATATTGCCAAAGCAATGAATAATAAAACAATTAACACATAGGATTAATATACTGGAATGTATATAAAATAAAATATGTGTATATAAAAATGTATACATAAATAATTGGCTAAATGACCAAATCTACAGACAGTCTACATTCATTTCCAAATGACAGACACTAATCAGGACAGTAACAATACACACGCTCTCTCTCAGTGTCTGTCTCACTCTCTCTCCCTCGACTTCTCTCTCTGTCTGTCTGTCTGTCTGTCTGTCTCTCCCTCCCTCCCTCCCTCTCTCTCTCTTACCTTCTGCCCTTTCTCCCTTTCTCCCTCTCTCCATCTCTCCACACAATGTAATCAGATTTCTATGTGACAGATTGGTAGTTGCAGTTTTGTGTCTGGCTGGTCTGTGCTGGTTAGGGCCCGGGCTCTCTTCCTGGCCTTTAACTTGGAGCACGCAGCACGACTGCAGACCCTTAATTGTTTTGACAGGCCTTCGTGATCGGGGCTGCTTGCAGGCAGGAATGGACCGTTACTCCTTTTATTTATTTATTTATTCATTAACGTTTATTTGTGCAGGTGATTCTCATTTTGAGGTTCAAAATCCCTTTTTTTTTTCCTTTTCTAAAGAGACCTGGAGGAAGAGAGGAACTAATCAGGAATGACGTGATTACAGTGTAATGTGAAATGGCCTGGCTTTGACGACTTTTCCCTTACGTGCGCTGTAATGACAGCGCTTCTCGGCCTTCCTTTAATCACTGCCTTATCAGCCGAACGACATTCAAGACGTTGCGTTTTCGCCCTTACCGTAAACAGCGCTGTCAGTCGCCTCCCAGGGCAGTCTTTCCTTCGCTGACTGAGCCCCTGTGACTGCACTTGGCCTCGGCCAAAACGTCCATCACGCCCGCCAAAGAGTCTGGGAAAGGGCGGCGGCCCAGAGAGCTAATTAAGCGATAAAAGGAATTGCGTTTGCTTCTGCTTTATTTGTTTTTTAATCTCGGGGGTAAGATCTGCAGAGCTGGACAGACTGTTACTTGGCACGTCTCTTTAAAAAAAAAATAATAATAAAAAAAAAAATTCTTTTTTTACCCGAAAAGTTTCTGTGCCTATGAGTCGTCAGGGCAGAGACCCGCAAACTTGGCCCCTGTTATATTCTGGGCAGTGTTCTGTCTGAGGAGCCCCTGGCAGTTTTTCTGCACCCTCTCCATCAGTCTGCGCCCTACAGCCGTTAAATTGCGAATGATGTGTAGTTTTATTTATTTCCGTGTTGGCCAGTTTATCGCTCTTGCCCTCGGACATGTGAGCCTTCGGTTGAGCAGTGCGTGTGAGCGCGTGTCTGCTCTTCTGGGAGCCGATAAGTGTGAGATCCAGATGGTATCTTCTCTAGGCCCAGTTAGACTGCTGGGGTTGAAAATGGATGGCTTTCTCTCCTGCACTGTGCTGTACTGTACTTCTTCAGCTTGTGAGCTTGAACTGCGTGTTTCAAACCAATTAAAGGAGCGTTTCACCGCAGTACCGTTGGTTTGTCTCCGCAGCAGCCAAAACTGGGCGGACCAGACATGACAGAATTCTTTTGATCAGTCAGTTCAGATACAAAACAAAAGATTTATTTATATATATATATATATATATATATATATATATATATATATATATATAATGTACATTTTTCCCTGGTCTGTGCCTCGAAGTGAGCAGATGTTGTGAAGAATTCCCATCACAACCACAAGTCAGGGTGTACAGCCAGGCAAATACACATTGGTTGACCTTGTGTTCAGATCTTCTCGAAGGCAGCTGGCCTCCTCAAGGCACCGTTTGAATTAATCCAGGCCAGCTGTTGCTCTGTACTGTGTGCTGTGTGGTAATTGTTGGGGAGGTGGGTTATGTTGAGTGGGGGGTGGGGGGGGAGGCCGAGACGATGACTACACCAACGTTTTACTTGAAGTTTGCTTCAAAGATCTACTGTGACTGTGTGTTTTTAGTCAGACCTTTGGGAGGGACTTCTTGATTCCACTTCGCATATTTTGCAAACAGGAACTGGAATCCAGATTTTCTATTGATTTATGTTTTCCTTGCCTGTGCGGCAAAAAACGCCGGCCAGGATTTCTATTTCTGGATGTACTTGTCTTTCAAATATCCTCTGGTGGAATTGCCGCTGCAAAAGATGGGGGAAATAGCCTAGTTGAAGAAAGTAAACCTTGCGTGAAATTTCGGGTGGAACCTGGTCTGTGTTACGATGGCAGGGTTGTGTGGGGTAGGTTTGTGGGGGGGGGGGGGTAAATCACAGCATCCGGTTTACCATTACAGAGCCTTTTATTCTTCCTTCTATTTTTCATTATTTTGGAGAAGACGGAGCAAAGAGCATTTCTCCCCCCACTTAAATATGGAGCAGATTAAGAGGCCGGCAGGGACTGGCGGAAGTGGATCTGTGTGAGCTGCTGGGGAAACCAGGCTGCCGTGCTTTAATGGGAACCGTATCCTCGCCGGGAACGCCGGGATCGCGCTGCAGGAATGGCAGGAAGTCTGGGGCGGGAGCGAGGATGGGGGGGGGGAGGGGGACAGGCGATGGCGGCTGTTCACTCCAGGCCCTCTGAACCTGGAAAACATTTTGGGGGCTGCCCCCTGGGAGTCACTGCTGAACAGGAGTGTGGGACAGGGAATGGGGATTTGGGGGTGGGGGGGGGGATGGATGGATAGGCCTTGGTTAGGCCCGGGATACACAACATATATGAGGTATAATATCAGAAATTCCCGATCTGAAGACCTTGTGTAGATGCAGGTCTAAGCCAGGGGTCGCCAATCCTGGTTCTAGATAGCTGCAGGGTGTGTTGGTTCTTATTTTCACCTTCCAATAGGCAACCGATTCAGACATAAAACACAAGTTGATGCGGGCTAACTGTGTAATCAACCACTTTCATTGATCAGTGAAGTGCTGAGTAACAACGATTGGTAGCACACCCTGTGGCTCTTCCAGGGTGTTCCCCAAAAAGAAGGCCAAAGAAAAAATGTAGCCAGCCAGGGAGGTTCAAATGATGTCGCTAAAATATCATAGTTTCATGCATGCCACCTTTTATGGATTAGAGTGGCTCTACTTTTCGAAAGACTGTGACTGATGCCTGTCCCCTGTGCTGGCGTTAGCAGGGCGACATCCGACCCAAAATTCCAAAAGTAGGCTAATGAAAAAATAATGACAACAAGGGCATTTTCTTTTACATAACTAGGTACAGAATGGACAGCACAATTTTTTGAAATGGTATCTGATCTCCAGCAACAAACTATTATTTCTTGTGGGACCTGGCTTGATGGTATGGGTAACAGTTAGGCTATGTTTGTTGAATTAAACTATTATTTTTAATCTATTGATGAGTAGCAAATTGTTTTATTTGGAACATCTTTGAGACAGTCTGGCAAAGGCGTGTGTGCAGATGCCAGCGACAATTGAAGGAGAACAGACTGGAACACCACTGTATTTTGAATAAAAATTTTGTATTAGTCACAATAATTAATCCCACCAATCTTCTTCATCTTATTAGTCTTACAATAATAACAATCTTATTATTATTATTATTATTATTATTATTATTATTTTTAATGTAAATACAAATACATGTTTACAGATCATTGGTTTGAATAGGCAACAGTAGCTGCCTTAAAACAAAAATGTGCTCTTCAAAGTCCCATTCAGCTGGCAAATTTAAGTAAAGGATTCATTAGTGTGCTACACCCCTGTGTCTGTATGCCTGTTAATGAGTGTGTTGGCCACCATAATTATGTATAAATTAAGGCTCTAGATGACATGAAATGGCGGTCAGAAGTCTATGCAAAATGCCTCAGCTTCCAGTGGGAGTTACATCCCCTCCAAACCTCCCCCATTTGTGTCCCTACTAGGGATGTGTACCGAGAGCCGGTATTTTTTGGTACCGGTTCCTAATTGGTCGGTACCGGCGTACCGCTAAAGATTCTGGACAAACGATACTGTTTTCGGTATTTTTTAAGAGTCTACCTAACCGTTGCGTATTTATGACACTGCCGCCGTCGACAGGTTATGACGCAGCGCCCCGTTGTTTTCTCTAGTAGTCAATATGTCGCCCGTAAGAGCTAAGCGCTCCAAGGTATGGGCTCACTTCATCAAACTCAATGAATCCTCGGCTCAATGCAATATATGCAAGAAAGTAGTTGCGTCAAAGGGAGGTAACACCAGCAACATCATGAAACACTTGCAGTCTACCCATAGCATAAAGCTGAAGGAGTGCGGCGTGTTTGACTGCCTAAGCAACGCATCTAAAGTTAGCAACCCGGCAGACGCTAACAACACCGTGCCCTCCTCCGTGCAGGCAGACTCCGACAGTGCTTCTTCATCAAGTCACGGTGAGTGTATGAATCAATAAAGGGGAAGTGAAAAACTTGATTAAGTTGGCATAATTTACAAGATTGATTCCCAATATATACATCCTTAAAGGTTTAAGACTGCCAGTAAAGCTGGATTAAAAATAATAAGTAATTAAATTACCCTTTTTTAAAACATGCGCAGCGCCATTTTATCCGAGTGTATAGCGTGACGTCACTCTGTCCAGAGCGATCTCGGCTGCTTGCCAGAGAAAGTAAATATGTTGCTTTTCCTTAACAAAAAAACGCTAAATGCGTCAGGAGAAGCGCCTCCCCTACACTGTTCTGTTTACGTATGTATGTATGTGTCTGTTGGGTTGAACATGTAGGCAAGGGCTTTGGTCATCTCCCTAGGTTTTTTTTATTTATTTCATCATACCTTGCACTGCACATGTTGACTTGCTAAGGGCTTAAAAGGCAGGTGCTGTAAGTTGTTTAATGATGTTGCTGGTGTTACCCCCCTTGTGGTAGTAAAAAACGATTGAATCTTTTACCATCTTGTAACGTCTTTATTTTATACACTAAATTACATGCCGTGGTATCGATAAGAGTATCGATAAATACCGGCACCGATAAGGAGTATCGGTATTGGTATCGGTATCAATAAAATCCTAATGATACACATCCCTAGTCCCTACCAATGTCAAAATCAAACCTATGCCCTTCCCAGTCCATGTCAAGAGACACCAATGCTCTACTAAGCTCCTCTCGGAGACTAGGAACTGATGTTGTGTCAATTTAGACTGATTTGTTTATTAGGGCATGGGCTTCTTCCTCCTCTTATCTCTGCACTGTATAAGGCTGACATTGGGGATCTCTGTGGGCTGTCTGTGAGGCTGACTGGACCCCCTCCAAAAAAAAAACAAATACCATTCCAATATGATATTTCATAATTCATATTCTTCACATTAATTTAGGGCACAAATGGAATCACTCGGGTCTTTCTTAATAATAAAATACCCTATTTTATATTTTCCCTCATAATTAACCACCAATCATAATATAAATACATAATGTAAAACATATTCTATAGGCTACATAAGTTGTATTTAAGACATTTTCTGCTGCGACAGCAAGTGATGCATGGGTTCGCTAAATTACCAAAAATGCTATCGATATGGATGCAATGACTTTACATTGTTCAACGCCGAATCCGACAGAGACAAACAGTGGATACAGTGGTCTCCCCTGTTCACTTGTAGCCTAAAAAGCCAAGTGGCTTCACAACGTCGATTGCCTTTGCTTTTACTTTTGTCAAGCCGTTCAGTTTGTGATGGCTAATGAATTGAACCAAATTTAAATTTCATGAATTGGTAACATTAGATAAGGTTTATATTAACGTTAACTCCTCCATTTTACAATTGCCTAACTTCACCTTTCTATCCTAGACATATATAGAATATGGATCCCTATCGCTGATGCTCTGCCCCTATAGTCTCAAACGTTATTGACAGATGTCCGAGTGCCCAAAAATCTTAAGAATGAACGAATTGATCTAGGATATCTATATCTTAACGTAACGTTAGGTAAGTGATCTGTGACTGTTCTTTACGAAGCCCGTCATTGTCTGCTGTCCGGTTCCGGGATCTGCCTTTTTAGGAAGTCGCTGTCCACTCTAAGCCTGTGTGGGAAATTGTGAAATTCCCTTTTTGTTGCAGGTAGGCTATATCATATCAATGTTAATTAAGATCACATTACCTGAAGTCAGCAAACTGTTCAAGAATGTGTCAGAGTAGCCGATTGTAAAGTTAGCTAGCCATTAGGCTATGAAATGGAACATGATATAGGATATTAGGCCTACTAGTGAACCTTAGGGATTGTGTAGCCTGTAATATGGTTTACTTTATTCTTCTAATCTTACACCTATTTTACTTTTGAGGGTAATTTGCTAACCGGTTAAACACTGATACTTAATGTGAACTTAACGTGTTAACTAGCTAGCCAATATGTGAAATAGCCTACATAAAATACAACAAACTCACAGCTGATTGTGATTAGGTGACTAGGTGACTTCGCGTACGCTGAGAAAATGACGAGCTGTCAGCACAGAGAGCTGCAGTAGGCACTTTCCTCTCTCCTGAGAGAGCACATAAAATAACGTTACATTGATACATGAAGCTAGCACGGGTGACAAAGCAGTAGGCAACGGACAATATTATTGGGCTACTGATTTTATGATTTCAGATACCATTATGTCAAAGATCTAATGATGTTGTATAGAGTAGCTGGCCAGCTACAGGTGAGTAGTCGGCCATGTAGCCGGCGCTTGGGGAATATGCTGCTCTTTAGGGCCAGGGTTGTGGACCCCTGGTCTTAGCCCATACTGTAATGCACATAGGATTTGTTTTTTTAAGTATAACACCCTTACTGATCCTGAGTGCGTGTGGTGGTGAGTGGGAGTCGAAATAAGCCAAAGTCGAAACGTCACAAAAAGCCAACAATTCAGTTGGTCCATTCATTTTCTATTGTTGTCGTCCTTTATTTTGTACGTGCGTATGGAAAAAACATCAAGGGTACTTTTTTGTTTGGCCCCGGCATCTGCAGTTCTTTCTAGTGGTGAATGGAAAGTGAGCTCAATGAGGTGTAATAGGCACAAGGCTTCCAAAAGCCCCCTCTAGGGGAGTTTAAGCCTTGTGAACTCGTCGGCCAGTCTCACGGTCAATTACAGAACGCAACTGTGGGGATTTGACTACTGAAAGGCCCAACTTTTGGATCAAGATATGGAGCCCTCAAAACCAGCCTACCCCCACGTCCTGGAACGAGATAAGTCTAGCCAAAAATGCGGGCGGGGGGATGGTATTGGCTTACGGTGGACATGTGGTTCACAGATTTAAGGTTCAGTAATGGTCCACCAGAGACGATCATGTTGTCTGGCCTTCAGGATCTGATGGTGGACTTTCAAGGTTTCCCTTGGCAACCAACGGTCCGTGACCATAAAGCCCTTCCTCGGGGGGCTCGTGGTACTTATTGTACTGTCTGTGGTTTTGTGGTATGTCCCCCATCATCCCATTAGCAGTGAGATTTAGGGGGATTTAATGGTCGATTGCCTCCGTTGTACATTAATTTCTGACTACTACTTAATATCTGGTTAATGGCTTTAGTCCCCTGTGGCCTGTGAAGACAAGGCCTTTAGCGCCACCATCAGTCTCGTCTGTGAAACTTCTGCTGTCCTGCATGCAGACCCATCCCCAATGGTAGCTTGTGCGAGGGAGGGTCGGGGTCTGCTTTACCCCAGTTTGTGGGTCCCCCAAAAAACTAACTAGTCCAAACTCTCAGATCTGTAATCGGAAATGCCTCAGTTCATGCTAGCACGATGGTGTTCACTCTCCCTCTAGGTAATCTCCGGACCTTAAAAAAAAACAAACAGGTGAGATGAGTTTATTCTGCAGTCAGCTGAGTCATTAGAGATCAGTTAAGTTCTGAGGGAACTACAGGGACCAGCGTACCCCAGGGCTCTCCAAGGTAGAGAGTGAGCACCGCTGGGCTCGAGGAGTAAATGACTGATCATCTCTTCAATCTAATGGCTCCAACAGACTAAGCAGGAGAGATTCCCCATTGGCCGGAGTACTTCAGTAGTTTTGTGGTTCACAGGAGTGAGTTGCGCCAACCCAGCTTGGCGGGTCATGACCCCCGTATTTCTCACTGAGAAAAGGTCACGTGTCCTGCCCATCTGCCCTGTCTTAGCCTATATTTAGAATGTTAAAAACTCTTATTTCTGTAATATTTTGTGCTAAATTACGCCTAAAGATTGCCAAAGAGGTCAGACAGTTTCAGACTCATTTCAGAATTTGGCAAATGCGGTACGCCAATTTTCCTTGACAAGAAAAAAGTAACTTGGAACAAGCAAATACTTCTATATACTGAAAAGAATGAAAATAAGTCTCAGTAAAAGTCTAAGACCCTTGATAAGACTTTTTTTGCAGTAAGCTCTGTGGTCTGGCCTGGATTTGTGTGTTGGTTTTCTCAGCCATGTGTGACGTGGGTCTGAAGTGCAGGGGGAAGTGTGTTTACATGTGAAGGAGCAGGAATGTGAGGCCTCAGAGGCCGGGGCTGGGAATCGGGCGTTTCCAACACAGGCCTGACATTTTCCATCCTTTCACTTGGCGACACACCTGCCTTGTTACTTGGGTAAACTTTGTCCTTAAAGGTACAATAGGTAGGATTTTCGTGTTAAAACGTTGTTACAGGACCATTGTAAATCCCTTCCTGTCATTGGAAACGGCTCACTGACATGTTCACCCTCAACATGTTTATAGTCCCGACACTCTGTATTCATGTACAATAATTCAGGCTCATTGGTTGAAAATTGGTTCTAATTGCCATTGCTAAGTGGCATTTCAATGTCAGCACATTTATGGGGGGGGGTAAACAGTGTTATGGTTTGATGGTGTTTGTTGCTGCTATTCCTCTCTTGACCGTTAGAAGTCCGAAATTACCTACTGTACCTTTAAGTTATAGTAGGGCCTTGTTTATTGTTAACTGGCTCGCGACATTGGCGGTATGCGGTCGTCCACTGAACCCTGCGGATTAAGGAGGAGGTTTAGGGGGATACAACTGGGCCGGCACACTTCACTGTTTCTGGCAGGCCTGAGAAGCGGCCGGTGTGTTATTTATGTTTTCACTTGTTTTTATGAAGTTTTTACGTGCTTTAAATATGACCCGTGCATTCAAGTGAAGAACAAGCGGGGGAGGGAACAGAATCCTGATCCTGAGCAGGCTGCTTTCTGTCGTCCTTCGTTCTTCCAGCTGATGTGAAAACGGGGGGCAACAGTAGAAAAGAAAAGGGGGGGAATGGGAGGTGAGAATTTGGCCTAACTTGACAGAAATGTCACAGTTGGAGTTGGAACACACTCTCATCTGAGGCAGTGGTTCTGGAGCTTGGAGCTTTGCTGGGCAGTTCGCACGGCAGGTAAGCAGGGCTTGAGTGACGTTGGCTTGGATCTTTCCGGGAGCACCCTGCGGGACATCGAACGTGTGTGGCATCTTGTTTTTCAGAGACGGGAGCTGCACAGTTGGGTAGGGTTTGGAAGTGGCTCATTCTGCCTGTTTTCTGGCCTGTCGTTCCTTCTTTTCTGAAGCAGAACAGCCAAGCAAGGGCTTTGATGGCGAGTCAGCTGAGGAACAACTTGAAAGAGGAAGAAGAGGTAGTGGAGTTGCAGGAGTCGGAGGCTTGGTGTGAGGATGGGAGCTTTTAGCGGGTAGTTGCCTTGGGATACATGGTTGTTGTGTCAAATACACACATGCACACGCGTGCACAACACATGCATGAACGCACCCGCACGTCCAACATGATGGATGTACAGACTGAGAGGTCACATCCACTCTGTTGGATAGTCTGTGTTGGAGCAATATGGGGAACATTGTACACTCTTGAGAGAAGGCCGATTACCCACAACGGAGTTCCTACACAACCCCATTCCAGCCCGTCTTGGTCTCCAGCTTTTAAGAAGTAAAATACATTTCCATTCCAGATCATCAAACCAGAACTGGACGCGCTACACAATTCCCTGCCGCTAAACCCGACACACACCCACCCTTGATTTAAGAGGGGAAAGTTCAGAAAAACACTTAAGAAAGCTCTGGGCTAGAAAACAGCCCCTCAAGTAATCGAGAGTTTTACCCATTACTTTTATGGTTGGCTGTGCTGTGTTTGGGATGAGTGGGATGGATGAGGCCTTTTGATTGGGAGACATGAGCCCGTTTTGGGAGGCTTCCTCTCGGGTGTGGGGGCGGGGTCCCACTGATCCTCATTAAAAGGTTGTCAGTGTCCTGCTAAGTGCTCCGTTACGAAGCTGCAAGGAGTCTGGTCCCCTGCTGGGAGAGGCCGGAACCTTCTGTCACCTTCCGCCACCTTCCGCCAATATGAATAGGCCTGACCCGGGGCCAGATGGCCTCTCCCCAACCGCTGGAGAGGGTCCAGGGAGACCCCCTCTAGCCATTTACGACCTCCCTCCCCTCCAGAAAACGCAGATGGTTTGACCCGGGTTTTTGGGTGAGAGGAGAGGGGTCGAGCTGTGTCGGCAGTGTTCGGCTCCTCGCTCGGGCGGTGTGGAATTTCACCCGCTTCCGTGCTCCCCT